>NW_028122484.1:0-88799 GCF_965194805.1 Balaenoptera borealis | reverse complement strand
CATTTATCTGTTGATGGACATTTTGTTTGCTTCCATGTCTTGGCTATTGTAAATACTGCTGCAATACACGATTTTCCATCCCGTGTCTTTTTTTTTTTAAGATTTTTTTTTTAAATTAATTAATGAATTTATTTATTTATTTTTGGCTGTGCTGGTTCCTTGTTTCTGTGCGAGGGCTTTCTCCAGTTGCGGCAAGTGGGGGCCACTCCTCATCACGGTGCGCGGGCCTCCCACCATCGCGGCCTCTCCCGCTGCGGAGCACAGGCTCCAGATGCGCAGGCTCAGCAGCTTTGGCTCACGGGCCCAATTGCTCCGCGGCATGCGGGATCCTCCCAGACCAGGGATCGAACCCGTGGCCCCTGCCTTGGCAGGCAGACTCTCAACCACTGCACCACCAGGGAAGCCCCATCCCGTGTCTTTTTGATTCTGACTTTCACAGGTGAAAGGCCCAATAGTGGGACTTCCGGATCATATGGTGACTCAATTTTTACCTTTAAATGCGCTGCCATTCTGTTCCTATTATTGGCCGTTACCAGTTTACATCCCACTTAGACCGAGAGGTTACGCTATTCTCCACAACTTCTTCAACATCTATTGTTTGTAGACTTTTTGCTGATGGTCATTCTGACTGGTGTGAGGTGATACCTTTGTGTAGATTGGATTTGCATGCGTCTCATATTTCCTGATGTTTTGCGTTTATCAGTGTCCTTTTCACTTTTTTTTTAAGATTGAGCGAAACGTACAACTTCTAACTGCCTTCTTGAAAAATTTGCTGCGTTTGGATTTTTTTGGCCATTCCCTTCCCCAGGACATTTTTTGAGGGCATGAGTCATTTACAGCCCTGCAGTCCTTGTGAATATTAGTGACCATTAGCAGTAGATTTAAAGCTGCTGTTTGAGGAAACGGCTTTTGGGTGGCAGGATTTCTACGTTGCCAACTCTGCTTGCTAGGGAAACAGAACTTCGCTGCAAGTTGTGGTTTTAGGTTGCAGATTAGAGTGGAATGTGCCAGGACAAACCCCCATAAGTTTAACCTCCGTAATTCTTGTCTGTCTCTTTAAGTTGTAGTTTTTATCAGAGCAAATTTGATTGAAAAAAATTTTTTTTTGTAGGAGTACAGAATCTTGTTCATTTACACATATACCTATATTTATTGATCTTTGGGTCCTTTTCCATGTAGGTTGTTACAGAGTGTTGAGTAGACCACTCTTGGTATTCCATAGGTCTTTGGGGATTATATATTTTATATGTATTAGTATATGTGTGTTAACCCCAATATCCTAATTTATCCATTCCTCACACGTTTTCTTTGGCTTAACCATAAGTTTGTCTTCTCAATCTGAGATTGCCTTTCTCTATGGAAATATGTTCATTTTTATGAATTTTCAGATAACATAAGGGACATCATAGGGCATTTGTCTTTCTCATTCTGACTTACTTCACGTTGTGTGATTATCTCTAGGCTCCTCTGTGGTGCTGCATATGCCATTCTTTTATTTTTTTCCGTGACGGATATTCCATTCTGTCCATATTACCACTTCTTCTTTGTCCATTCATCTGATTATGGACCTTTTTTGTGTTTCCATGTCTTGGCTATTTCAGTATTGCTGCAGTGCACATTTGCCTGCCTCTGTCTTTCCGATTCTTGTGGTCTTAGGTTATAGGCCCAAAAGGTGCCCTGCCGCATCATATGGTAGCTCAATTTTTACGTTTTAAAGCAGCTCCGTTCAGTTTTCGTTAGTGCTGTTACCACTTTACATTCCACCAGCATCTAGAAATTACAGAGTTCTCTAAAAGCCCTTAGCATTTATAGTTTGTAGACTTTTTGCTGATGGTCATTTGACTGGTGTGAGCTGAAACGTTTTCACGTTGGATTTGCATGTGGCTAATAATTCCTTATACTGAACTTTAGGCATGTCCTCTTTTTTCTTTTCCTTCTTTTTTAAAGAGTGACTACAACTTCCCTCTTCGTATTGACTTCTTGAAAAAGTTGTAATGTGTAGAATTTTCTTGCCTATTCCCTACCCCAGGGCATTTGTTGAGGGCAGGTGTCATTTACAGCCCTGCAGTCCTTGTGACTATTAAGCAACCATTAGCACTTGGTTTAAAGCTGCTGTTATGGGAAACAACCACAAGGCGGCAGCATTATTACGTTCTCAACGCTTGTTACTAGTGCAAAAGAGTCTTCCTGAAAGTAGTGTTCCAAGGTTGTAAATTAGAGTGGAATGTGCTGGGACAAGCCCCCAGAAGTTTATGTCACCTTACTTATGTTTGTTTTTTAAATTTAATTTCTATTTCTTATCGGAGTAAATTTGATTAGAGTGTTGTGGTTTTCTGGCTGTACAGAATCTGCTCAATGATTCATACATATGTCTGGTCATCTTCGGATCCTGTTACCTTGTATGTTATTACAGAAAGTTGAGTAGACCTCCCTTGGTATTTGGTAGGTGTTTTGTCTTTATATATTTTATATGTATTGGTGAGTATATAATTCATATGGTTTATATGTTATATGTTTATATACATTTAACATACATTAGTATATCTATGTTAGCCCCATAGTCCTAATTTATCCATCCTCCCACCTTTCATTTTGGCTAACCATTAGTTTGTTTTATAAGTCTGTGAGTGTCTTTTTCTGTGAAAATATGTTTATTGGTAGCAACCTTAGGCTAACATGTATACAAGATATCATAGGATATTTATCATTCCCTCTTGACTTACTTAAGCTAATATGATTATTTCTAGGCTCATGTGTAGTCCTGAAAACGGCATTGTTCATTTTTTTCCCGAGGCTACTCTTCCATTCGGTATGTGTACCACTTCTTCTGTGTCCATTTATCTGTTGATGGACATTTTGTTTGCTTCCATGTCTTGGCTATTGTAAATACTGCTGCAATACACGATTTTCCATCCCGTGTCTTTTTTTTTTTAAGATTTTTTTTTTAAATTAATTAATGAATTTATTTATTTATTTTTGGCTGTGCTGGTTCCTTGTTTCTGTGCGAGGGCTTTCTCCAGTTGCGGCAAGTGGGGGCCACTCCTCATCACGGTGCGCGGGCCTCCCACCATCGCGGCCTCTCCCGCTGCGGAGCACAGGCTCCAGATGCGCAGGCTCAGCAGCTTTGGCTCACGGGCCCAATTGCTCCGCGGCATGCGGGATCCTCCCAGACCAGGGATCGAACCCGTGGCCCCTGCCTTGGCAGGCAGACTCTCAACCACTGCACCACCAGGGAAGCCCCATCCCGTGTCTTTTTGATTCTGACTTTCACAGGTGAAAGGCCCAATAGTGGGACTTCCGGATCATATGGTGACTCAATTTTTACCTTTAAATGCGCTGCCATTCTGTTCCTATTATTGGCCGTTACCAGTTTACATCCCACTTAGACCGAGAGGTTACGCTATTCTCCACAACTTCTTCAACATCTATTGTTTGTAGACTTTTTGCTGATGGTCATTCTGACTGGTGTGAGGTGATACCTTTGTGTAGATTGGATTTGCATGCGTCTCATATTTCCTGATGTTTTGCGTTTATCAGTGTCCTTTTCACTTTTTTTTTAAGATTGAGCGAAACGTACAACTTCTAACTGCCTTCTTGAAAAATTTGCTGCGTTTGGATTTTTTTGGCCATTCCCTTCCCCAGGACATTTTTTGAGGGCATGAGTCATTTACAGCCCTGCAGTCCTTGTGAATATTAGTGACCATTAGCAGTAGATTTAAAGCTGCTGTTTGAGGAAACGGCTTTTGGGTGGCAGGATTTCTACGTTGCCAACTCTGCTTGCTAGGGAAACAGAACTTCGCTGCAAGTTGTGGTTTTAGGTTGCAGATTAGAGTGGAATGTGCCAGGACAAACCCCCATAAGTTTAACCTCCGTAATTCTTGTCTGTCTCTTTAAGTTGTAGTTTTTATCAGAGCAAATTTGATTGAAAAAAAATTTTTTTTTGTAGGAGTACAGAATCTTGTTCATTTACACATATACCTATATTTATTGATCTTTGGGTCCTTTTCCATGTAGGTTGTTACAGAGTGTTGAGTAGACCACTCTTGGTATTCCATAGGTCTTTGGGGATTATATATTTTATATGTATTAGTATATGTGTGTTAACCCCAATATCCTAATTTATCCATTCCTCACACGTTTTCTTTGGCTTAACCATAAGTTTGTCTTCTCAATCTGAGATTGCCTTTCTCTATGGAAATATGTTCATTTTTATGAATTTTCAGATAACATAAGGGACATCATAGGGCATTTGTCTTTCTCATTCTGACTTACTTCACGTTGTGTGATTATCTCTAGGCTCCTCTGTGGTGCTGCATATGCCATTCTTTTATTTTTTTCCGTGACGGATATTCCATTCTGTCCATATTACCACTTCTTCTTTGTCCATTCATCTGATTATGGACCTTTTTTGTGTTTCCATGTCTTGGCTATTTCAGTATTGCTGCAGTGCACATTTGCCTGCCTCTGTCTTTCCGATTCTTGTGGTCTTAGGTTATAGGCCCAAAAGGTGCCCTGCCGCATCATATGGTAGCTCAATTTTTACGTTTTAAAGCAGCTCCGTTCAGTTTTCGTTAGTGCTGTTACCACTTTACATTCCACCAGCATCTAGAAATTACAGAGTTCTCTAAAAGCCCTTAGCATTTATAGTTTGTAGACTTTTTGCTGATGGTCATTTGACTGGTGTGAGCTGAAACGTTTTCACGTTGGATTTGCATGTGGCTAATAATTCCTTATACTGAACTTTAGGCATGTCCTCTTTTTTCTTTTCCTTCTTTTTTAAAGAGTGACTACAACTTCCCTCTTCGTATTGACTTCTTGAAAAAGTTGTAATGTGTAGAATTTTCTTGCCTATTCCCTACCCCAGGGCATTTGTTGAGGGCAGGTGTCATTTACAGCCCTGCAGTCCTTGTGACTATTAAGCAACCATTAGCACTTGGTTTAAAGCTGCTGTTATGGGAAACAACCACAAGGCGGCAGCATTATTACGTTCTCAACGCTTGTTACTAGTGCAAAAGAGTCTTCCTGAAAGTAGTGTTCCAAGGTTGTAAATTAGAGTGGAATGTGCTGGGACAAGCCCCCAGAAGTTTATGTCACCTTACTTATGTTTGTTTTTTAAATTTAATTTCTATTTCTTATCGGAGTAAATTTGATTAGAGTGTTGTGGTTTTCTGGCTGTACAGAATCTGCTCAATGATTCATACATATGTCTGGTCATCTTCGGATCCTGTTACCTTGTATGTTATTACAGAAAGTTGAGTAGACCTCCCTTGGTATTTGGTAGGTGTTTTGTCTTTATATATTTTATATGTATTGGTGAGTATATAATTCATATGGTTTATATGTTATATGTTTATATACATTTAACATACATTAGTATATCTATGTTAGCCCCATAGTCCTAATTTATCCATCCTCCCACCTTTCATTTTGGCTAACCATTAGTTTGTTTTATAAGTCTGTGAGTGTCTTTTTCTGTGAAAATATGTTTATTGGTAGCAACCTTAGGCTAACATGTATACAAGATATCATAGGATATTTATCATTCCCTCTTGACTTACTTAAGCTAATATGATTATTTCTAGGCTCATGTGTAGTCCTGAAAACGGCATTGTTCATTTTTTTCCCGAGGCTACTCTTCCATTCGGTATGTGTACCACTTCTTCTGTGTCCATTTATCTGTTGATGGACATTTTGTTTGCTTCCATGTCTTGGCTATTGTAAATACTGCTGCAATACACGATTTTCCATCCCGTGTCTTTTTTTTTTTAAGATTTTTTTTTAAATTAATTAATGAATTTATTTATTTATTTTTGGCTGTGCTGGTTCCTTGTTTCTGTGCGAGGGCTTTCTCCAGTTGCGGCAAGTGGGGGCCACTCCTCATCACGGTGCGCGGGCCTCCCACCATCGCGGCCTCTCCCGCTGCGGAGCACAGGCTCCAGATGCGCAGGCTCAGCAGCTTTGGCTCACGGGCCCAATTGCTCCGCGGCATGCGGGATCCTCCCAGACCAGGGATCGAACCCGTGGCCCCTGCCTTGGCAGGCAGACTCTCAACCACTGCACCACCAGGGAAGCCCCATCCCGTGTCTTTTTGATTCTGACTTTCACAGGTGAAAGGCCCAATAGTGGGACTTCCGGATCATATGGTGACTCAATTTTTACCTTTAAATGCGCTGCCATTCTGTTCCTATTATTGGCCGTTACCAGTTTACATCCCACTTAGACCGAGAGGTTACGCTATTCTCCACAACTTCTTCAACATCTATTGTTTGTAGACTTTTTGCTGATGGTCATTCTGACTGGTGTGAGGTGATACCTTTGTGTAGATTGGATTTGCATGCGTCTCATATTTCCTGATGTTTTGCGTTTATCAGTGTCCTTTTCACTTTTTTTTTAAGATTGAGCGAAACGTACAACTTCTAACTGCCTTCTTGAAAAATTTGCTGCGTTTGGATTTTTTTGGCCATTCCCTTCCCCAGGACATTTTTTGAGGGCATGAGTCATTTACAGCCCTGCAGTCCTTGTGAATATTAGTGACCATTAGCAGTAGATTTAAAGCTGCTGTTTGAGGAAACGGCTTTTGGGTGGCAGGATTTCTACGTTGCCAACTCTGCTTGCTAGGGAAACAGAACTTCGCTGCAAGTTGTGGTTTTAGGTTGCAGATTAGAGTGGAATGTGCCAGGACAAACCCCCATAAGTTTAACCTCCGTAATTCTTGTCTGTCTCTTTAAGTTGTAGTTTTTATCAGAGCAAATTTGATTGAAAAAAAATTTTTTTTTGTAGGAGTACAGAATCTTGTTCATTTACACATATACCTATATTTATTGATCTTTGGGTCCTTTTCCATGTAGGTTGTTACAGAGTGTTGAGTAGACCACTCTTGGTATTCCATAGGTCTTTGGGGATTATATATTTTATATGTATTAGTATATGTGTGTTAACCCCAATATCCTAATTTATCCATTCCTCACACGTTTTCTTTGGCTTAACCATAAGTTTGTCTTCTCAATCTGAGATTGCCTTTCTCTATGGAAATATGTTCATTTTTATGAATTTTCAGATAACATAAGGGACATCATAGGGCATTTGTCTTTCTCATTCTGACTTACTTCACGTTGTGTGATTATCTCTAGGCTCCTCTGTGGTGCTGCATATGCCATTCTTTTATTTTTTTCCGTGACGGATATTCCATTCTGTCCATATTACCACTTCTTCTTTGTCCATTCATCTGATTATGGACCTTTTTTGTGTTTCCATGTCTTGGCTATTTCAGTATTGCTGCAGTGCACATTTGCCTGCCTCTGTCTTTCCGATTCTTGTGGTCTTAGGTTATAGGCCCAAAAGGTGCCCTGCCGCATCATATGGTAGCTCAATTTTTACGTTTTAAAGCAGCTCCGTTCAGTTTTCGTTAGTGCTGTTACCACTTTACATTCCACCAGCATCTAGAAATTACAGAGTTCTCTAAAAGCCCTTAGCATTTATAGTTTGTAGACTTTTTGCTGATGGTCATTTGACTGGTGTGAGCTGAAACGTTTTCACGTTGGATTTGCATGTGGCTAATAATTCCTTATACTGAACTTTAGGCATGTCCTCTTTTTTCTTTTCCTTCTTTTTTAAAGAGTGACTACAACTTCCCTCTTCGTATTGACTTCTTGAAAAAGTTGTAATGTGTAGAATTTTCTTGCCTATTCCCTACCCCAGGGCATTTGTTGAGGGCAGGTGTCATTTACAGCCCTGCAGTCCTTGTGACTATTAAGCAACCATTAGCACTTGGTTTAAAGCTGCTGTTATGGGAAACAACCACAAGGCGGCAGCATTATTACGTTCTCAACGCTTGTTACTAGTGCAAAAGAGTCTTCCTGAAAGTAGTGTTCCAAGGTTGTAAATGAGAGTGGAATGTGCTGGGACAAGCCCCCAGAAGTTTATGTCACCTTACTTATGTTTGTTTTTTAAATTTAATTTCTATTTCTTATCGGAGTAAATTTGATTAGAGTGTTGTGGTTTTCTGGCTGTACAGAATCTGCTCAATGATTCATACATATGTCTGGTCATCTTCGGATCCTGTTACCTTGTATGTTATTACAGAAAGTTGAGTAGACCTCCCTTGGTATTTGGTAGGTGTTTTGTCTTTATATATTTTATATGTATTGGTGAGTATATAATTCATATGGTTTATATGTTATATGTTTATATACATTTAACATACATTAGTATATCTATGTTAGCCCCATAGTCCTAATTTATCCATCCTCCCACCTTTCATTTTGGCTAACCATTAGTTTGTTTTATAAGTCTGTGAGTGTCTTTTTCTGTGAAAATATGTTTATTGGTAGCAACCTTAGGCTAACATGTATACAAGATATCATAGGATATTTATCATTCCCTCTTGACTTACTTAAGCTAATATGATTATTTCTAGGCTCATGTGTAGTCCTGAAAACGGCATTGTTCATTTTTTTCCCGAGGCTACTCTTCCATTCGGTATGTGTACCACTTCTTCTGTGTCCATTTATCTGTTGATGGACATTTTGTTTGCTTCCATGTCTTGGCTATTGTAAATACTGCTGCAATACACGATTTTCCATCCCGTGTCTTTTTTTTTTTTAAGATTTTTTTTTAAATTAATTAATGAATTTATTTATTTATTTTTGGCTGTGCTGGTTCCTTGTTTCTGTGCGAGGGCTTTCTCCAGTTGCGGCAAGTGGGGGCCACTCCTCATCACGGTGCGCGGGCCTCCCACCATCGCGGCCTCTCCCGCTGCGGAGCACAGGCTCCAGATGCGCAGGCTCAGCAGCTTTGGCTCACGGGCCCAATTGCTCCGCGGCATGCGGGATCCTCCCAGACCAGGGATCGAACCCGTGGCCCCTGCCTTGGCAGGCAGACTCTCAACCACTGCACCACCAGGGAAGCCCCATCCCGTGTCTTTTTGATTCTGACTTTCACAGGTGAAAGGCCCAATAGTGGGACTTCCGGATCATATGGTGACTCAATTTTTACCTTTAAATGCGCTGCCATTCTGTTCCTATTATTGGCCGTTACCAGTTTACATCCCACTTAGACCGAGAGGTTACGCTATTCTCCACAACTTCTTCAACATCTATTGTTTGTAGACTTTTTGCTGATGGTCATTCTGACTGGTGTGAGGTGATACCTTTGTGTAGATTGGATTTGCATGCGTCTCATATTTCCTGATGTTTTGCGTTTATCAGTGTCCTTTTCACTTTTTTTTTAAGATTGAGCGAAACGTACAACTTCTAACTGCCTTCTTGAAAAATTTGCTGCGTTTGGATTTTTTTGGCCATTCCCTTCCCCAGGACATTTTTTGAGGGCATGAGTCATTTACAGCCCTGCAGTCCTTGTGAATATTAGTGACCATTAGCAGTAGATTTAAAGCTGCTGTTTGAGGAAACGGCTTTTGGGTGGCAGGATTTCTACGTTGCCAACTCTGCTTGCTAGGGAAACAGAACTTCGCTGCAAGTTGTGGTTTTAGGTTGCAGATTAGAGTGGAATGTGCCAGGACAAACCCCCATAAGTTTAACCTCCGTAATTCTTGTCTGTCTCTTTAAGTTGTAGTTTTTATCAGAGCAAATTTGATTGAAAAAAAATTTTTTTTTGTAGGAGTACAGAATCTTGTTCATTTACACATATACCTATATTTATTGATCTTTGGGTCCTTTTCCATGTAGGTTGTTACAGAGTGTTGAGTAGACCACTCTTGGTATTCCATAGGTCTTTGGGGATTATATATTTTATATGTATTAGTATATGTGTGTTAACCCCAATATCCTAATTTATCCATTCCTCACACGTTTTCTTTGGCTTAACCATAAGTTTGTCTTCTCAATCTGAGATTGCCTTTCTCTATGGAAATATGTTCATTTTTATGAATTTTCAGATAACATAAGGGACATCATAGGGCATTTGTCTTTCTCATTCTGACTTACTTCACGTTGTGTGATTATCTCTAGGCTCCTCTGTGGTGCTGCATATGCCATTCTTTTATTTTTTTCCGTGACGGATATTCCATTCTGTCCATATTACCACTTCTTCTTTGTCCATTCATCTGATTATGGACCTTTTTTGTGTTTCCATGTCTTGGCTATTTCAGTATTGCTGCAGTGCACATTTGCCTGCCTCTGTCTTTCCGATTCTTGTGGTCTTAGGTTATAGGCCCAAAAGGTGCCCTGCCGCATCATATGGTAGCTCAATTTTTACGTTTTAAAGCAGCTCCGTTCAGTTTTCCTTAGTGCTGTTACCACTTTACATTCCACCAGCATCTAGAAATTACAGAGTTCTCTAAAAGCCCTTAGCATTTATAGTTTGTAGACTTTTTGCTGATGGTCATTTGACTGGTGTGAGCTGAAACGTTTTCACGTTGGATTTGCATGTGGCTAATAATTCCTTATACTGAACTTTAGGCATGTCCTCTTTTTTCTTTTCCTTCTTTTTTAAAGAGTGACTACAACTTCCCTCTTCGTATTGACTTCTTGAAAAAGTTGTAATGTGTAGAATTTTCTTGCCTATTCCCTACCCCAGGGCATTTGTTGAGGGCAGGTGTCATTTACAGCCCTGCAGTCCTTGTGACTATTAAGCAACCATTAGCACTTGGTTTAAAGCTGCTGTTATGGGAAACAACCACAAGGCGGCAGCATTATTACGTTCTCAACGCTTGTTACTAGTGCAAAAGAGTCTTCCTGAAAGTAGTGTTCCAAGGTTGTAAATGAGAGTGGAATGTGCTGGGACAAGCCCCCAGAAGTTTATGTCACCTTACTTATGTTTGTTTTTTAAATTTAATTTCTATTTCTTATCGGAGTAAATTTGATTAGAGTGTTGTGGTTTTCTGGCTGTACAGAATCTGCTCAATGATTCATACATATGTCTGGTCATCTTCGGATCCTGTTACCTTGTATGTTATTACAGAAAGTTGAGTAGACCTCCCTTGGTATTTGGTAGGTGTTTTGTCTTTATATATTTTATATGTATTGGTGAGTATATAATTCATATGGTTTATATGTTATATGTTTATATACATTTAACATACATTAGTATATCTATGTTAGCCCCATAGTCCTAATTTATCCATCCTCCCACCTTTCATTTTGGCTAACCATTAGTTTGTTTTATAAGTCTGTGAGTGTCTTTTTCTGTGAAAATATGTTTATTGGTAGCAACCTTAGGCTAACATGTATACAAGATAATCATAGGATATTTATCATTCCCTCTTGACTTACTTAAGCTAATATGATTATTTCTAGGCTCATGTGTAGTCCTGAAAACGGCATTGTTCATTTTTTTCCCGAGGCTACTCTTCCATTCGGTATGTGTACCACTTCTTCTGTGTCCATTTATCTGTTGATGGACATTTTGTTTGCTTCCATGTCTTGGCTATTGTAAATACTGCTGCAATACACGATTTTCCATCCCGTGTCTTTTTTTTTTTAAGATTTTTTTTTAAATTAATTAATTAATTTATTTATTTATTTTTGGCTGTGCTGGTTCCTTGTTTCTGTGCGAGGGCTTTCTCCAGTTGCGGCAAGTGGGGGCCACTCCTCATCACGGTGCGCGGGCCTCCCACCATCGCGGCCTCTCCCGCTGCGGAGCACAGGCTCCAGATGCGCAGGCTCAGCAGCTTTGGCTCACGGGCCCAATTGCTCCGCGGCATGCGGGATCCTCCCAGACCAGGGATCGAACCCGTGGCCCCTGCCTTGGCAGGCAGACTCTCAACCACTGCACCACCAGGGAAGCCCCATCCCGTGTCTTTTTGATTCTGACTTTCACAGGTGAAAGGCCCAATAGTGGGACTTCCGGATCATATGGTGACTCAATTTTTACCTTTAAATGCGCTGCCATTCTGTTCCTATTATTGGCCGTTACCAGTTTACATCCCACTTAGACCGAGAGGTTACGCTATTCTCCACAACTTCTTCAACATCTATTGTTTGTAGACTTTTTGCTGATGGTCATTCTGACTGGTGTGAGGTGATACCTTTGTGTAGATTGGATTTGCATGCGTCTCATATTTCCTGATGTTTTGCGTTTATCAGTGTCCTTTTCACTTTTTTTTTAAGATTGAGCGAAACGTACAACTTCTAACTGCCTTCTTGAAAAATTTGCTGCGTTTGGATTTTTTTGGCCATTCCCTTCCCCAGGACATTTTTTGAGGGCATGAGTCATTTACAGCCCTGCAGTCCTTGTGAATATTAGTGACCATTAGCAGTAGATTTAAAGCTGCTGTTTGAGGAAACGGCTTTTGGGTGGCAGGATTTCTACGTTGCCAACTCTGCTTGCTAGGGAAACAGAACTTCGCTGCAAGTTGTGGTTTTAGGTTGCAGATTAGAGTGGAATGTGCCAGGACAAACCCCCATAAGTTTAACCTCCGTAATTCTTGTCTGTCTCTTTAAGTTGTAGTTTTTATCAGAGCAAATTTGATTGAAAAAAAATTTTTTTTTGTAGGAGTACAGAATCTTGTTCATTTACACATATACCTATATTTATTGATCTTTGGGTCCTTTTCCATGTAGGTTGTTACAGAGTGTTGAGTAGACCACTCTTGGTATTCCATAGGTCTTTGGGGATTATATATTTTATATGTATTAGTATATGTGTGTTAACCCCAATATCCTAATTTATCCATTCCTCACACGTTTTCTTTGGCTTAACCATAAGTTTGTCTTCTCAATCTGAGATTGCCTTTCTCTATGGAAATATGTTCATTTTTATGAATTTTCAGATAACATAAGGGACATCATAGGGCATTTGTCTTTCTCATTCTGACTTACTTCACGTTGTGTGATTATCTCTAGGCTCCTCTGTGGTGCTGCATATGCCATTCTTTTATTTTTTTCCGTGACGGATATTCCATTCTGTCCATATTACCACTTCTTCTTTGTCCATTCATCTGATTATGGACCTTTTTTGTGTTTCCATGTCTTGGCTATTTCAGTATTGCTGCAGTGCACATTTGCCTGCCTCTGTCTTTCCGATTCTTGTGGTCTTAGGTTATAGGCCCAAAAGGTGCCCTGCCGCATCATATGGTAGCTCAATTTTTACGTTTTCAAGCAGCTCCGTTCAGTTTTCGTTAGTGCTGTTACCACTTTACATTCCACCAGCATCTAGAAATTACAGAGTTCTCTAAAAGCCCTTAGCATTTATAGTTTGTAGACTTTTTGCTGATGGTCATTTGACTGGTGTGAGCTGAAACGTTTTCACGTTGGATTTGCATGTGGCTAATAATTCCTTATACTGAACTTTAGGCATGTCCTCTTTTTTCTTTTCCTTCTTTTTTAAAGAGTGACTACAACTTCCCTCTTCGTATTGACTTCTTGAAAAAGTTGTAATGTGTAGAATTTTCTTGCCTATTCCCTACCCCAGGGCATTTGTTGAGGGCAGGTGTCATTTACAGCCCTGCAGTCCTTGTGACTATTAAGCAACCATTAGCACTTGGTTTAAAGCTGCTGTTATGGGAAACAACCACAAGGCGGCAGCATTATTACGTTCTCAACGCTTGTTACTAGTGCAAAAGAGTCTTCCTGAAAGTAGTGTTCCAAGGTTGTAAATGAGAGTGGAATGTGCTGGGACAAGCCCCCAGAAGTTTATGTCACCTTACTTATGTTTGTTTTTTAAATTTAATTTCTATTTCTTATCGGAGTAAATTTGATTAGAGTGTTGTGGTTTTCTGGCTGTACAGAATCTGCTCAATGATTCATACATATGTCTGGTCATCTTCGGATCCTGTTACCTTGTATGTTATTACAGAAAGTTGAGTAGACCTCCCTTGGTATTTGGTAGGTGTTTTGTCTTTATATATTTTATATGTATTGGTGAGTATATAATTCATATGGTTTATATGTTATATGTGTATATACATTTAACATACATTAGTATATCTATGTTAGCCCCATAGTCCTAATTTATCCATCCTCCCACCTTTCATTTTGGCTAACCATTAGTTTGTTTTATAAGTCTGTGAGTGTCTTTTTCTGTGAAAATATGTTTATTGGTAGCAACCTTAGGCTAACATGTATACAAGATATCATAGGATATTTATCATTCCCTCTTGACTTACTTAAGCTAATATGATTATTTCTAGGCTCATGTGTAGTCCTGAAAACGGCATTGTTCATTTTTTTCCCGAGGCTACTCTTCCATTCGGTATGTGTACCACTTCTTCTGTGTCCATTTATCTGTTGATGGACATTTTGTTTGCTTCCATGTCTTGGCTATTGTAAATACTGCTGCAATACACGATTTTCCATCCCGTGTCTTTTTTTTTTTTAAGATTTTTTTTTAAATTAATTAATGAATTTATTTATTTATTTTTGGCTGTGCTGGTTCCTTGTTTCTGTGCGAGGGCTTTCTCCAGTTGCGGCAAGTGGGGGCCACTCCTCATCACGGTGCGCGGGCCTCCCACCATCGCGGCCTCTCCCGCTGCGGAGCACAGGCTCCAGATGCGCAGGCTCAGCAGCTTTGGCTCACGGGCCCAATTGCTCCGCGGCATGCGGGATCCTCCCAGACCAGGGATCGAACCCGTGGCCCCTGCCTTGGCAGGCAGACTCTCAACCACTGCACCACCAGGGAAGCCCCATCCCGTGTCTTTTTGATTCTGACTTTCACAGGTGAAAGGCCCAATAGTGGGACTTCCGGATCATATGGTGACTCAATTTTTACCTTTAAATGCGCTGCCATTCTGTTCCTATTATTGGCCGTTACCAGTTTACATCCCACTTAGACCGAGAGGTTACGCTATTCTCCACAACTTCTTCAACATCTATTGTTTGTAGACTTTTTGCTGATGGTCATTCTGACTGGTGTGAGGTGATACCTTTGTGTAGATTGGATTTGCATGCGTCTCATATTTCCTGATGTTTTGCGTTTATCAGTGTCCTTTTCACTTTTTTTTTAAGATTGAGCGAAACGTACAACTTCTAACTGCCTTCTTGAAAAATTTGCTGCGTTTGGATTCTTTTGGCCATTCCCTTCCCCAGGACATTTTTTGAGGGCATGAGTCATTTACAGCCCTGCAGTCCTTGTGAATATTAGTGACCATTAGCAGTAGATTTAAAGCTGCTGTTTGAGGAAACGGCTTTTGGGTGGCAGGATTTCTACGTTGCCAACTCTGCTTGCTAGGGAAACAGAACTTCGCTGCAAGTTGTGGTTTTAGGTTGCAGATTAGAGTGGAATGTGCCAGGACAAACCCCCATAAGTTTAACCTCCGTAATTCTTGTCTGTCTCTTTAAGTTGTAGTTTTTATCAGAGCAAATTTGATTGAAAAAAATTTTTTTTTTGTAGGAGTACAGAATCTTGTTCATTTACACATATACCTATATTTATTGATCTTTGGGTCCTTTTCCATGTAGGTTGTTACAGAGTGTTGAGTAGACCACTCTTGGTATTCCATAGGTCTTTGGGGATTATATATTTTATATGTATTAGTATATGTGTGTTAACCCCAATATCCTAATTTATCCATTCCTCACACGTTTTCTTTGGCTTAACCATAAGTTTGTCTTCTCAATCTGAGATTGCCTTTCTCTATGGAAATATGTTCATTTTTATGAATTTTCAGATAACATAAGGGACATCATAGGGCATTTGTCTTTCTCATTCTGACTTACTTCACGTTGTGTGATTATCTCTAGGCTCCTCTGTGGTGCTGCATATGCCATTCTTTTATTTTTTTCCGTGACGGATATTCCATTCTGTCCATATTACCACTTCTTCTTTGTCCATTCATCTGATTATGGACCTTTTTTGTGTTTCCATGTCTTGGCTATTTCAGTATTGCTGCAGTGCACATTTGCCTGCCTCTGTCTTTCCGATTCTTGTGGTCTTAGGTTATAGGCCCAAAAGGTGCCCTGCCGCATCATATGGTAGCTCAATTTTTACGTTTTCAAGCAGCTCCGTTCAGTTTTCGTTAGTGCTGTTACCACTTTACATTCCACCAGCATCTAGAAATTACAGAGTTCTCTAAAAGCCCTTAGCATTTATAGTTTGTAGACTTTTTGCTGATGGTCATTTGACTGGTGTGAGCTGAAACGTTTTCACGTTGGATTTGCATGTGGCTAATAATTCCTTATACTGAACTTTAGGCATGTCCTCTTTTTTCTTTTCCTTCTTTTTTAAAGAGTGACTACAACTTCCCTCTTCGTATTGACTTCTTGAAAAAGTTGTAATGTGTAGAATTTTCTTGCCTATTCCCTACCCCAGGGCATTTGTTGAGGGCAGGTGTCATTTACAGCCCTGCAGTCCTTGTGACTATTAAGCAACCATTAGCACTTGGTTTAAAGCTGCTGTTATGGGAAACAACCACAAGGCGGCAGCATTATTACGTTCTCAACGCTTGTTACTAGTGCAAAAGAGTCTTCCTGAAAGTAGTGTTCCAAGGTTGTAAATGAGAGTGGAATGTGCTGGGACAAGCCCCCAGAAGTTTATGTCACCTTACTTATGTTTGTTTTTTAAATTTAATTTCTATTTCTTATCGGAGTAAATTTGATTAGAGTGTTGTGGTTTTCTGGCTGTACAGAATCTGCTCAATGATTCATACATATGTCTGGTCATCTTCGGATCCTGTTACCTTGTATGTTATTACAGAAAGTTGAGTAGACCTCCCTTGGTATTTGGTAGGTGTTTTGTCTTTATATATTTTATATGTATTGGTGAGTATATAATTCATATGGTTTATATGTTATATGTTTATATACATTTAACATACATTAGTATATCTATGTTAGCCCCATAGTCCTAATTTATCCATCCTCCCACCTTTCATTTTGGCTAACCATTAGTTTGTTTTATAAGTCTGTGAGTGTCTTTTTCTGTGAAAATATGTTTATTGGTAGCAACCTTAGGCTAACATGTATACAAGATATCATAGGATATTTATCATTCCCTCTTGACTTACTTAAGCTAATATGATTATTTCTAGGCTCATGTGTAGTCCTGAAAACGGCATTGTTCATTTTTTTCCCGAGGCTACTCTTCCATTCGGTATGTGTACCACTTCTTCTGTGTCCATTTATCTGTTGATGGACATTTTGTTTGCTTCCATGTCTTGGCTATTGTAAATACTGCTGCAATACACGATTTTCCATCCCGTGTCTTTTTTTTTTTAAGATTTTTTTTTAAATTAATTAATGAATTTATTTATTTATTTTTGGCTGTGCTGGTTCCTTGTTTCTGTGCGAGGGCTTTCTCCAGTTGCGGCAAGTGGGGGCCACTCCTCATCACGGTGCGCGGGCCTCCCACCATCGCGGCCTCTCCCGCTGCGGAGCACAGGCTCCAGATGCGCAGGCTCAGCAGCTTTGGCTCACGGGCCCAATTGCTCCGCGGCATGCGGGATCCTCCCAGACCAGGGATCGAACCCGTGGCCCCTGCCTTGGCAGGCAGACTCTCAACCACTGCACCACCAGGGAAGCCCCATCCCGTGTCTTTTTGATTCTGACTTTCACAGGTGAAAGGCCCAATAGTGGGACTTCCGGATCATATGGTGACTCAATTTTTACCTTTAAATGCGCTGCCATTCTGTTCCTATTATTGGCCGTTACCAGTTTACATCCCACTTAGACCGAGAGGTTACGCTATTCTCCACAACTTCTTCAACATCTATTGTTTGTAGACTTTTTGCTGATGGTCATTCTGACTGGTGTGAGGTGATACCTTTGTGTAGATTGGATTTGCATGCGTCTCATATTTCCTGATGTTTTGCGTTTATCAGTGTCCTTTTCACTTTTTTTTTAAGATTGAGCGAAACGTACAACTTCTAACTGCCTTCTTGAAAAATTTGCTGCGTTTGGATTCTTTTGGCCATTCCCTTCCCCAGGACATTTTTTGAGGGCATGAGTCATTTACAGCCCTGCAGTCCTTGTGAATATTAGTGACCATTAGCAGTAGATTTAAAGCTGCTGTTTGAGGAAACGGCTTTTGGGTGGCAGGATTTCTACGTTGCCAACTCTGCTTGCTAGGGAAACAGAACTTCGCTGCAAGTTGTGGTTTTAGGTTGCAGATTAGAGTGGAATGTGCCAGGACAAACCCCCATAAGTTTAACCTCCGTAATTCTTGTCTGTCTCTTTAAGTTGTAGTTTTTATCAGAGCAAATTTGATTGAAAAAAATTTTTTTTTTGTAGGAGTACAGAATCTTGTTCATTTACACATATACCTATATTTATTGATCTTTGGGTCCTTTTCCATGTAGGTTGTTACAGAGTGTTGAGTAGACCACTCTTGGTATTCCATAGGTCTTTGGGGATTATATATTTTATATGTATTAGTATATGTGTGTTAACCCCAATATCCTAATTTATCCATTCCTCACACGTTTTCTTTGGCTTAACCATAAGTTTGTCTTCTCAATCTGAGATTGCCTTTCTCTATGGAAATATGTTCATTTTTATGAATTTTCAGATAACATAAGGGACATCATAGGGCATTTGTCTTTCTCATTCTGACTTACTTCACGTTGTGTGATTATCTCTAGGCTCCTCTGTGGTGCTGCATATGCCATTCTTTTATTTTTTTCCGTGACGGATATTCCATTCTGTCCATATTACCACTTCTTCTTTGTCCATTCATCTGATTATGGACCTTTTTTGTGTTTCCATGTCTTGGCTATTTCAGTATTGCTGCAGTGCACATTTGCCTGCCTCTGTCTTTCCGATTCTTGTGGTCTTAGGTTATAGGCCCAAAAGGTGCCCTGCCGCATCATATGGTAGCTCAATTTTTACGTTTTCAAGCAGCTCCGTTCAGTTTTCGTTAGTGCTGTTACCACTTTACATTCCACCAGCATCTAGAAATTACAGAGTTCTCTAAAAGCCCTTAGCATTTATAGTTTGTAGACTTTTTGCTGATGGTCATTTGACTGGTGTGAGCTGAAACGTTTTCACGTTGGATTTGCATGTGGCTAATAATTCCTTATACTGAACTTTAGGCATGTCCTCTTTTTTCTTTTGCTTCTTTTTTAAAGAGTGACTACAACTTCCCTCTTCGTATTGACTTCTTGAAAAAGTTGTAATGTGTAGAATTTTCTTGCCTATTCCCTACCCCAGGGCATTTGTTGAGGGCAGGTGTCATTTACAGCCCTGCAGTCCTTGTGACTATTAAGCAACCATTAGCACTTGGTTTAAAGCTGCTGTTATGGGAAACAACCACAAGGCGGCAGCATTATTACGTTCTCAACGCTTGTTACTAGTGCAAAAGAGTCTTCCTGAAAGTAGTGTTCCAAGGTTGTAAATGAGAGTGGAATGTGCTGGGACAAGCCCCCAGAAGTTTATGTCACCTTACTTATGTTTGTTTTTTAAATTTAATTTCTATTTCTTATCGGAGTAAATTTGATTAGAGTGTTGTGGTTTTCTGGCTGTACAGAATCTGCTCAATGATTCATACATATGTCTGGTCATCTTCGGATCCTGTTACCTTGTATGTTATTACAGAAAGTTGAGTAGACCTCCCTTGGTATTTGGTAGGTGTTTTGTCTTTATATATTTTATATGTATTGGTGAGTATATAATTCATATGGTTTATATGTTATATGTTTATATACATTTAACATACATTAGTATATCTATGTTAGCCCCATAGTCCTAATTTATCCATCCTCCCACCTTTCATTTTGGCTAACCATTAGTTTGTTTTATAAGTCTGTGAGTGTCTTTTTCTGTGAAAATATGTTTATTGGTAGCAACCTTAGGCTAACATGTATACAAGATATCATAGGATATTTATCATTCCCTCTTGACTTACTTAAGCTAATATGATTATTTCTAGGCTCATGTGTAGTCCTGAAAACGGCATTGTTCATTTTTTTCCCGAGGCTACTCTTCCATTCGGTATGTGTACCACTTCTTCTGTGTCCATTTATCTGTTGAT
This sequence comes from Balaenoptera borealis, assembly GCF_965194805.1. Taxonomy (NCBI): domain Eukaryota; kingdom Metazoa; phylum Chordata; class Mammalia; order Artiodactyla; family Balaenopteridae; genus Balaenoptera; species Balaenoptera borealis. The sequence continues at coordinate 68,942 of NW_028122484.1, read as the reverse complement.
GGACATTTTGTTTGCTTCCATGTCTTGGCTATTGTAAATACTGCTGCAATACACGATTTTCCATCCCGTGTCTTTTTTTTTTTTAAGATTTTTTTTTAAATTAATTAATTAATTTATTTATTTATTTTTGGCTGTGCTGGTTCCTTGTTTCTGTGCGAGGGCTTTCTCCAGTTGCGGCAAGTGGGGGCCACTCCTCATCACGGTGCGCGGGCCTCCCACCATCGCGGCCTCTCCCGCTGCGGAGCACAGGCTCCAGATGCGCAGGCTCAGCAGCTTTGGCTCACGGGCCCAATTGCTCCGCGGCATGCGGGATCCTCCCAGACCAGGGATCGAACCCGTGGCCCCTGCCTTGGCAGGCAGACTCTCAACCACTGCACCACCAGGGAAGCCCCATCCCGTGTCTTTTTGATTCTGACTTTCACAGGTGAAAGGCCCAATAGTGGGACTTCCGGATCATATGGTGACTCAATTTTTACCTTTAAATGCGCTGCCATTCTGTTCCTATTATTGGCCGTTACCAGTTTACATCCCACTTAGACCGAGAGGTTACGCTATTCTCCACAACTTCTTCAACATCTATTGTTTGTAGACTTTTTGCTGATGGTCATTCTGACTGGTGTGAGGTGATACCTTTGTGTAGATTGGATTTGCATGCGTCTCATATTTCCTGATGTTTTGCGTTTATCAGTGTCCTTTTCACTTTTTTTTTAAGATTGAGCGAAACGTACAACTTCTAACTGCCTTCTTGAAAAATTTGCTGCGTTTGGATTTTTTTGGCCATTCCCTTCCCCAGGACATTTTTTGAGGGCATGAGTCATTTACAGCCCTGCAGTCCTTGTGAATATTAGTGACCATTAGCAGTAGATTTAAAGCTGCTGTTTGAGGAAACGGCTTTTGGGTGGCAGGATTTCTACGTTGCCAACTCTGCTTGCTAGGGAAACAGAACTTCGCTGCAAGTTGTGGTTTTAGGTTGCAGATTAGAGTGGAATGTGCCAGGACAAACCCCCATAAGTTTAACCTCCGTAATTCTTGTCTGTCTCTTTAAGTTGTAGTTTTTATCAGAGCAAATTTGATTGAAAAAAAATTTTTTTTTGTAGGAGTACAGAATCTTGTTCATTTACACATATACCTATATTTATTGATCTTTGGGTCCTTTTCCATGTAGGTTGTTACAGAGTGTTGAGTAGACCACTCTTGGTATTCCATAGGTCTTTGGGGATTATATATTTTATATGTATTAGTATATGTGTGTTAACCCCAATATCCTAATTTATCCATTCCTCACACGTTTTCTTTGGCTTAACCATAAGTTTGTCTTCTCAATCTGAGATTGCCTTTCTCTATGGAAATATGTTCATTTTTATGAATTTTCAGATAACATAAGGGACATCATAGGGCATTTGTCTTTCTCATTCTGACTTACTTCACGTTGTGTGATTATCTCTAGGCTCCTCTGTGGTGCTGCATATGCCATTCTTTTATTTTTTTCCGTGACGGATATTCCATTCTGTCCATATTACCACTTCTTCTTTGTCCATTCATCTGATTATGGACCTTTTTTGTGTTTCCATGTCTTGGCTATTTCAGTATTGCTGCAGTGCACATTTGCCTGCCTCTGTCTTTCCGATTCTTGTGGTCTTAGGTTATAGGCCCAAAAGGTGCCCTGCCGCATCATATGGTAGCTCAATTTTTACGTTTTCAAGCAGCTCCGTTCAGTTTTCGTTAGTGCTGTTACCACTTTACATTCCACCAGCATCTAGAAATTACAGAGTTCTCTAAAAGCCCTTAGCATTTATAGTTTGTAGACTTTTTGCTGATGGTCATTTGACTGGTGTGAGCTGAAACGTTTTCACGTTGGATTTGCATGTGGCTAATAATTCCTTATACTGAACTTTAGGCATGTCCTCTTTTTTCTTTTCCTTCTTTTTTAAAGAGTGACTACAACTTCCCTCTTCGTATTGACTTCTTGAAAAAGTTGTAATGTGTAGAATTTTCTTGCCTATTCCCTACCCCAGGGCATTTGTTGAGGGCAGGTGTCATTTACAGCCCTGCAGTCCTTGTGACTATTAAGCAACCATTAGCACTTGGTTTAAAGCTGCTGTTATGGGAAACAACCACAAGGCGGCAGCATTATTACGTTCTCAACGCTTGTTACTAGTGCAAAAGAGTCTTCCTGAAAGTAGTGTTCCAAGGTTGTAAATGAGAGTGGAATGTGCTGGGACAAGCCCCCAGAAGTTTATGTCACCTTACTTATGTTTGTTTTTTAAATTTAATTTCTATTTCTTATCGGAGTAAATTTGATTAGAGTGTTGTGGTTTTCTGGCTGTACAGAATCTGCTCAATGATTCATACATATGTCTGGTCATCTTCGGATCCTGTTACCTTGTATGTTATTACAGAAAGTTGAGTAGACCTCCCTTGGTATTTGGTAGGTGTTTTGTCTTTATATATTTTATATGTATTGGTGAGTATATAATTCATATGGTTTATATGTTATATGTGTATATACATTTAACATACATTAGTATATCTATGTTAGCCCCATAGTCCTAATTTATCCATCCTCCCACCTTTCATTTTGGCTAACCATTAGTTTGTTTTATAAGTCTGTGAGTGTCTTTTTCTGTGAAAATATGTTTATTGGTAGCAACCTTAGGCTAACATGTATACAAGATATCATAGGATATTTATCATTCCCTCTTGACTTACTTAAGCTAATATGATTATTTCTAGGCTCATGTGTAGTCCTGAAAACGGCATTGTTCATTTTTTTCCCGAGGCTACTCTTCCATTCGGTATGTGTACCACTTCTTCTGTGTCCATTTATCTGTTGATGGACATTTTGTTTGCTTCCATGTCTTGGCTATTGTAAATACTGCTGCAATACACGATTTTCCATCCCGTGTCTTTTTTTTTTTTAAGATTTTTTTTTAAATTAATTAATGAATTTATTTATTTATTTTTGGCTGTGCTGGTTCCTTGTTTCTGTGCGAGGGCTTTCTCCAGTTGCGGCAAGTGGGGGCCACTCCTCATCACGGTGCGCGGGCCTCCCACCATCGCGGCCTCTCCCGCTGCGGAGCACAGGCTCCAGATGCGCAGGCTCAGCAGCTTTGGCTCACGGGCCCAATTGCTCCGCGGCATGCGGGATCCTCCCAGACCAGGGATCGAACCCGTGGCCCCTGCCTTGGCAGGCAGACTCTCAACCACTGCACCACCAGGGAAGCCCCATCCCGTGTCTTTTTGATTCTGACTTTCACAGGTGAAAGGCCCAATAGTGGGACTTCCGGATCATATGGTGACTCAATTTTTACCTTTAAATGCGCTGCCATTCTGTTCCTATTATTGGCCGTTACCAGTTTACATCCCACTTAGACCGAGAGGTTACGCTATTCTCCACAACTTCTTCAACATCTATTGTTTGTAGACTTTTTGCTGATGGTCATTCTGACTGGTGTGAGGTGATACCTTTGTGTAGATTGGATTTGCATGCGTCTCATATTTCCTGATGTTTTGCGTTTATCAGTGTCCTTTTCACTTTTTTTTTAAGATTGAGCGAAACGTACAACTTCTAACTGCCTTCTTGAAAAATTTGCTGCGTTTGGATTCTTTTGGCCATTCCCTTCCCCAGGACATTTTTTGAGGGCATGAGTCATTTACAGCCCTGCAGTCCTTGTGAATATTAGTGACCATTAGCAGTAGATTTAAAGCTGCTGTTTGAGGAAACGGCTTTTGGGTGGCAGGATTTCTACGTTGCCAACTCTGCTTGCTAGGGAAACAGAACTTCGCTGCAAGTTGTGGTTTTAGGTTGCAGATTAGAGTGGAATGTGCCAGGACAAACCCCCATAAGTTTAACCTCCGTAATTCTTGTCTGTCTCTTTAAGTTGTAGTTTTTATCAGAGCAAATTTGATTGAAAAAAATTTTTTTTTTGTAGGAGTACAGAATCTTGTTCATTTACACATATACCTATATTTATTGATCTTTGGGTCCTTTTCCATGTAGGTTGTTACAGAGTGTTGAGTAGACCACTCTTGGTATTCCATAGGTCTTTGGGGATTATATATTTTATATGTATTAGTATATGTGTGTTAACCCCAATATCCTAATTTATCCATTCCTCACACGTTTTCTTTGGCTTAACCATAAGTTTGTCTTCTCAATCTGAGATTGCCTTTCTCTATGGAAATATGTTCATTTTTATGAATTTTCAGATAACATAAGGGACATCATAGGGCATTTGTCTTTCTCATTCTGACTTACTTCACGTTGTGTGATTATCTCTAGGCTCCTCTGTGGTGCTGCATATGCCATTCTTTTATTTTTTTCCGTGACGGATATTCCATTCTGTCCATATTACCACTTCTTCTTTGTCCATTCATCTGATTATGGACCTTTTTTGTGTTTCCATGTCTTGGCTATTTCAGTATTGCTGCAGTGCACATTTGCCTGCCTCTGTCTTTCCGATTCTTGTGGTCTTAGGTTATAGGCCCAAAAGGTGCCCTGCCGCATCATATGGTAGCTCAATTTTTACGTTTTCAAGCAGCTCCGTTCAGTTTTCGTTAGTGCTGTTACCACTTTACATTCCACCAGCATCTAGAAATTACAGAGTTCTCTAAAAGCCCTTAGCATTTATAGTTTGTAGACTTTTTGCTGATGGTCATTTGACTGGTGTGAGCTGAAACGTTTTCACGTTGGATTTGCATGTGGCTAATAATTCCTTATACTGAACTTTAGGCATGTCCTCTTTTTTCTTTTCCTTCTTTTTTAAAGAGTGACTACAACTTCCCTCTTCGTATTGACTTCTTGAAAAAGTTGTAATGTGTAGAATTTTCTTGCCTATTCCCTACCCCAGGGCATTTGTTGAGGGCAGGTGTCATTTACAGCCCTGCAGTCCTTGTGACTATTAAGCAACCATTAGCACTTGGTTTAAAGCTGCTGTTATGGGAAACAACCACAAGGCGGCAGCATTATTACGTTCTCAACGCTTGTTACTAGTGCAAAAGAGTCTTCCTGAAAGTAGTGTTCCAAGGTTGTAAATGAGAGTGGAATGTGCTGGGACAAGCCCCCAGAAGTTTATGTCACCTTACTTATGTTTGTTTTTTAAATTTAATTTCTATTTCTTATCGGAGTAAATTTGATTAGAGTGTTGTGGTTTTCTGGCTGTACAGAATCTGCTCAATGATTCATACATATGTCTGGTCATCTTCGGATCCTGTTACCTTGTATGTTATTACAGAAAGTTGAGTAGACCTCCCTTGGTATTTGGTAGGTGTTTTGTCTTTATATATTTTATATGTATTGGTGAGTATATAATTCATATGGTTTATATGTTATATGTTTATATACATTTAACATACATTAGTATATCTATGTTAGCCCCATAGTCCTAATTTATCCATCCTCCCACCTTTCATTTTGGCTAACCATTAGTTTGTTTTATAAGTCTGTGAGTGTCTTTTTCTGTGAAAATATGTTTATTGGTAGCAACCTTAGGCTAACATGTATACAAGATATCATAGGATATTTATCATTCCCTCTTGACTTACTTAAGCTAATATGATTATTTCTAGGCTCATGTGTAGTCCTGAAAACGGCATTGTTCATTTTTTTCCCGAGGCTACTCTTCCATTCGGTATGTGTACCACTTCTTCTGTGTCCATTTATCTGTTGATGGACATTTTGTTTGCTTCCATGTCTTGGCTATTGTAAATACTGCTGCAATACACGATTTTCCATCCCGTGTCTTTTTTTTTTTAAGATTTTTTTTTAAATTAATTAATGAATTTATTTATTTATTTTTGGCTGTGCTGGTTCCTTGTTTCTGTGCGAGGGCTTTCTCCAGTTGCGGCAAGTGGGGGCCACTCCTCATCACGGTGCGCGGGCCTCCCACCATCGCGGCCTCTCCCGCTGCGGAGCACAGGCTCCAGATGCGCAGGCTCAGCAGCTTTGGCTCACGGGCCCAATTGCTCCGCGGCATGCGGGATCCTCCCAGACCAGGGATCGAACCCGTGGCCCCTGCCTTGGCAGGCAGACTCTCAACCACTGCACCACCAGGGAAGCCCCATCCCGTGTCTTTTTGATTCTGACTTTCACAGGTGAAAGGCCCAATAGTGGGACTTCCGGATCATATGGTGACTCAATTTTTACCTTTAAATGCGCTGCCATTCTGTTCCTATTATTGGCCGTTACCAGTTTACATCCCACTTAGACCGAGAGGTTACGCTATTCTCCACAACTTCTTCAACATCTATTGTTTGTAGACTTTTTGCTGATGGTCATTCTGACTGGTGTGAGGTGATACCTTTGTGTAGATTGGATTTGCATGCGTCTCATATTTCCTGATGTTTTGCGTTTATCAGTGTCCTTTTCACTTTTTTTTTAAGATTGAGCGAAACGTACAACTTCTAACTGCCTTCTTGAAAAATTTGCTGCGTTTGGATTCTTTTGGCCATTCCCTTCCCCAGGACATTTTTTGAGGGCATGAGTCATTTACAGCCCTGCAGTCCTTGTGAATATTAGTGACCATTAGCAGTAGATTTAAAGCTGCTGTTTGAGGAAACGGCTTTTGGGTGGCAGGATTTCTACGTTGCCAACTCTGCTTGCTAGGGAAACAGAACTTCGCTGCAAGTTGTGGTTTTAGGTTGCAGATTAGAGTGGAATGTGCCAGGACAAACCCCCATAAGTTTAACCTCCGTAATTCTTGTCTGTCTCTTTAAGTTGTAGTTTTTATCAGAGCAAATTTGATTGAAAAAAATTTTTTTTTTGTAGGAGTACAGAATCTTGTTCATTTACACATATACCTATATTTATTGATCTTTGGGTCCTTTTCCATGTAGGTTGTTACAGAGTGTTGAGTAGACCACTCTTGGTATTCCATAGGTCTTTGGGGATTATATATTTTATATGTATTAGTATATGTGTGTTAACCCCAATATCCTAATTTATCCATTCCTCACACGTTTTCTTTGGCTTAACCATAAGTTTGTCTTCTCAATCTGAGATTGCCTTTCTCTATGGAAATATGTTCATTTTTATGAATTTTCAGATAACATAAGGGACATCATAGGGCATTTGTCTTTCTCATTCTGACTTACTTCACGTTGTGTGATTATCTCTAGGCTCCTCTGTGGTGCTGCATATGCCATTCTTTTATTTTTTTCCGTGACGGATATTCCATTCTGTCCATATTACCACTTCTTCTTTGTCCATTCATCTGATTATGGACCTTTTTTGTGTTTCCATGTCTTGGCTATTTCAGTATTGCTGCAGTGCACATTTGCCTGCCTCTGTCTTTCCGATTCTGGTGGTCTTAGTTTATAGGCCCAAAAGGTGCCCTGCCGCATCATATGATAGCTCAATTTTTACCTTTTCAAGCAGCTCCATTCAGTTTGCATTAGTGCTGTTACCACTTTAAATCCCACCAGCAGCTAGAAGGTACACAGTTCTCTAAAACCCCTTCAGCATTTATAGTTTGTAGACTTTTTGCTGATGGTCCTGACTGGTGTGAGCTGAAACCTTTTTGAATTTGAATTTGCATGTGGCTAATAATTCCTTATACTGAACTTTAGGCATGTCCTCTTTTTTCTTTTCCTTCTTTTTTAAAGAGTGACTACAACTTCCCTCTTCGTATTGACTTCTTGAAAAAGTTGTAATGTGTAGAATTTTCTTGCCTATTCCCTACCCCAGGGCATTTGTTGAGGGCAGGTGTCATTTACAGCCCTGCAGTCCTTGTGACTATTAAGCAACCATTAGCACTTGGTTTAAAGCTGCTGTTATGGGAAACAACCACAAGGCGGCAGCATTATTACGTTCTCAACGCTTGTTACTAGTGCAAAAGAGTCTTCCTGAAAGTAGTGTTCCAAGGTTGTAAATGAGAGTGGAATGTGCTGGGACAAGCCCCCAGAAGTTTATGTCACCTTACTTATGTTTGTTTTTTAAATTTAATTTCTATTTCTTATCGGAGTAAATTTGATTAGAGTGTTGTGGTTTTCTGGCTGTACAGAATCTGCTCAATGATTCATACATATGTCTGGTCATCTTCGGATCCTGTTACCTTGTATGTTATTACAGAAAGTTGAGTAGACCTCCCTTGGTATTTGGTAGGTGTTTTGTCTTTATATATTTTATATGTATTGGTGAGTATATAATTCATATGGTTTATATGTTATATGTTTATATACATTTAACATACATTAGTATATCTATGTTAGCCCCATAGTCCTAATTTATCCATCCTCCCACCTTTCATTTTGGCTAACCATTAGTTTGTTTTATAAGTCTGTGAGTGTCTTTTTCTGTGAAAATATGTTTATTGGTAGCAACCTTAGGCTAACATGTATACAAGATATCATAGGATATTTATCATTCCCTCTTGACTTACTTAAGCTAATATGATTATTTCTAGGCTCATGTGTAGTCCTGAAAACGGCATTGTTCATTTTTTTCCCGAGGCTACTCTTCCATTCGGTATGTGTACCACTTCTTCTGTGTCCATTTATCTGTTGATGGACATTTTGTTTGCTTCCATGTCTTGGCTATTGTAAATACTGCTGCAATACACGATTTTCCATCCCGTGTCTTTTTTTTTTTAAGATTTTTTTTTAAATTAATTAATGAATTTATTTATTTATTTTTGGCTGTGCTGGTTCCTTGTTTCTGTGCGAGGGCTTTCTCCAGTTGCGGCAAGTGGGGGCCACTCCTCATCACGGTGCGCGGGCCTCCCACCATCGCGGCCTCTCCCGCTGCGGAGCACAGGCTCCAGATGCGCAGGCTCAGCAGCTTTGGCTCACGGGCCCAATTGCTCCGCGGCATGCGGGATCCTCCCAGACCAGGGATCGAACCCGTGGCCCCTGCCTTGGCAGGCAGACTCTCAACCACTGCACCACCAGGGAAGCCCCATCCCGTGTCTTTTTGATTCTGACTTTCACAGGTGAAAGGCCCAATAGTGGGACTTCCGGATCATATGGTGACTCAATTTTTACCTTTAAATGCGCTGCCATTCTGTTCCTATTATTGGCCGTTACCAGTTTACATCCCACTTAGACCGAGAGGTTACGCTATTCTCCACAACTTCTTCAACATCTATTGTTTGTAGACTTTTTGCTGATGGTCATTCTGACTGGTGTGAGGTGATACCTTTGTGTAGATTGGATTTGCATGCGTCTCATATTTCCTGATGTTTTGCGTTTATCAGTGTCCTTTTCACTTTTTTTTTAAGATTGAGCGAAACGTACAACTTCTAACTGCCTTCTTGAAAAATTTGCTGCGTTTGGATTCTTTTGGCCATTCCCTTCCCCAGGACATTTTTTGAGGGCATGAGTCATTTACAGCCCTGCAGTCCTTGTGAATATTAGTGACCATTAGCAGTAGATTTAAAGCTGCTGTTTGAGGAAACGGCTTTTGGGTGGCAGGATTTCTACGTTGCCAACTCTGCTTGCTAGGGAAACAGAACTTCGCTGCAAGTTGTGGTTTTAGGTTGCAGATTAGAGTGGAATGTGCCAGGACAAACCCCCATAAGTTTAACCTCCGTAATTCTTGTCTGTCTCTTTAAGTTGTAGTTTTTATCAGAGCAAATTTGATTGAAAAAAATTTTTTTTTTGTAGGAGTACAGAATCTTGTTCATTTACACATATACCTATATTTATTGATCTTTGGGTCCTTTTCCATGTAGGTTGTTACAGAGTGTTGAGTAGACCACTCTTGGTATTCCATAGGTCTTTGGGGATTATATATTTTATATGTATTAGTATATGTGTGTTAACCCCAATATCCTAATTTATCCATTCCTCACACGTTTTCTTTGGCTTAACCATAAGTTTGTCTTCTCAATCTGAGATTGCCTTTCTCTATGGAAATATGTTCATTTTTATGAATTTTCAGATAACATAAGGGACATCATAGGGCATTTGTCTTTCTCATTCTGACTTACTTCACGTTGTGTGATTATCTCTAGGCTCCTCTGTGGTGCTGCATATGCCATTCTTTTATTTTTTTCCGTGACGGATATTCCATTCTGTCCATATTACCACTTCTTCTTTGTCCATTCATCTGATTATGGACCTTTTTTGTGTTTCCATGTCTTGGCTATTTCAGTATTGCTGCAGTGCACATTTGCCTGCCTCTGTCTTTCCGATTCTTGTGGTCTTAGGTTATAGGCCCAAAAGGTGCCCTGCCGCATCATATGGTAGCTCAATTTTTACGTTTTCAAGCAGCTCCGTTCAGTTTTCGTTAGTGCTGTTACCACTTTACATTCCACCAGCATCTAGAAATTACAGAGTTCTCTAAAAGCCCTTAGCATTTATAGTTTGTAGACTTTTTGCTGATGGTCATTTGACTGGTGTGAGCTGAAACGTTTTCACGTTGGATTTGCATGTGGCTAATAATTCCTTATACTGAACTTTAGGCATGTCCTCTTTTTTCTTTTCCTTCTTTTTTAAAGAGTGACTACAACTTCCCTCTTCGTATTGACTTCTTGAAAAAGTTGTAATGTGTAGAATTTTCTTGCCTATTCCCTACCCCAGGGCATTTGTTGAGGGCAGGTGTCATTTACAGCCCTGCAGTCCTTGTGACTATTAAGCAACCATTAGCACTTGGTTTAAAGCTGCTGTTATGGGAAACAACCACAAGGCGGCAGCATTATTACGTTCTCAACGCTTGTTACTAGTGCAAAAGAGTCTTCCTGAAAGTAGTGTTCCAAGGTTGTAAATGAGAGTGGAATGTGCTGGGACAAGCCCCCAGAAGTTTATGTCACCTTACTTATGTTTGTTTTTTAAATTTAATTTCTATTTCTTATCGGAGTAAATTTGATTAGAGTGTTGTGGTTTTCTGGCTGTACAGAATCTGCTCAATGATTCATACATATGTCTGGTCATCTTCGGATCCTGTTACCTTGTATGTTATTACAGAAAGTTGAGTAGACCTCCCTTGGTATTTGGTAGGTGTTTTGTCTTTATATATTTTATATGTATTGGTGAGTATATAATTCATATGGTTTATATGTTATATGTTTATATACATTTAACATACATTAGTATATCTATGTTAGCCCCATAGTCCTAATTTATCCATCCTCCCACCTTTCATTTTGGCTAACCATTAGTTTGTTTTATAAGTCTGTGAGTGTCTTTTTCTGTGAAAATATGTTTATTGGTAGCAACCTTAGGCTAACATGTATACAAGATATCATAGGATATTTATCATTCCCTCTTGACTTACTTAAGCTAATATGATTATTTCTAGGCTCATGTGTAGTCCTGAAAACGGCATTGTTCATTTTTTTCCCGAGGCTACTCTTCCATTCGGTATGTGTACCACTTCTTCTGTGTCCATTTATCTGTTGATGGACATTTTGTTTGCTTCCATGTCTTGGCTATTGTAAATACTGCTGCAATACACGATTTTCCATCCCGTGTCTTTTTTTTTTTAAGATTTTTTTTTAAATTAATTAATGAATTTATTTATTTATTTTTGGCTGTGCTGGTTCCTTGTTTCTGTGCGAGGGCTTTCTCCAGTTGCGGCAAGTGGGGGCCACTCCTCATCACGGTGCGCGGGCCTCCCACCATCGCGGCCTCTCCCGCTGCGGAGCACAGGCTCCAGATGCGCAGGCTCAGCAGCTTTGGCTCACGGGCCCAATTGCTCCGCGGCATGCGGGATCCTCCCAGACCAGGGATCGAACCCGTGGCCCCTGCCTTGGCAGGCAGACTCTCAACCACTGCACCACCAGGGAAGCCCCATCCCGTGTCTTTTTGATTCTGACTTTCACAGGTGAAAGGCCCAATAGTGGGACTTCCGGATCATATGGTGACTCAATTTTTACCTTTAAATGCGCTGCCATTCTGTTCCTATTATTGGCCGTTACCAGTTTACATCCCACTTAGACCGAGAGGTTACGCTATTCTCCACAACTTCTTCAACATCTATTGTTTGTAGACTTTTTGCTGATGGTCATTCTGACTGGTGTGAGGTGATACCTTTGTGTAGATTGGATTTGCATGCGTCTCATATTTCCTGATGTTTTGCGTTTATCAGTGTCCTTTTCACTTTTTTTTTAAGATTGAGCGAAACGTACAACTTCTAACTGCCTTCTTGAAAAATTTGCTGCGTTTGGATTCTTTTGGCCATTCCCTTCCCCAGGACATTTTTTGAGGGCATGAGTCATTTACAGCCCTGCAGTCCTTGTGAATATTAGTGACCATTAGCAGTAGATTTAAAGCTGCTGTTTGAGGAAACGGCTTTTGGGTGGCAGGATTTCTACGTTGCCAACTCTGCTTGCTAGGGAAACAGAACTTCGCTGCAAGTTGTGGTTTTAGGTTGCAGATTAGAGTGGAATGTGCCAGGACAAACCCCCATAAGTTTAACCTCCGTAATTCTTGTCTGTCTCTTTAAGTTGTAGTTTTTATCAGAGCAAATTTGATTGAAAAAAATTTTTTTTTTGTAGGAGTACAGAATCTTGTTCATTTACACATATACCTATATTTATTGATCTTTGGGTCCTTTTCCATGTAGGTTGTTACAGAGTGTTGAGTAGACCACTCTTGGTATTCCATAGGTCTTTGGGGATTATATATTTTATATGTATTAGTATATGTGTGTTAACCCCAATATCCTAATTTATCCATTCCTCACACGTTTTCTTTGGCTTAACCATAAGTTTGTCTTCTCAATCTGAGATTGCCTTTCTCTATGGAAATATGTTCATTTTTATGAATTTTCAGATAACATAAGGGACATCATAGGGCATTTGTCTTTCTCATTCTGACTTACTTCACGTTGTGTGATTATCTCTAGGCTCCTCTGTGGTGCTGCATATGCCATTCTTTTATTTTTTTCCGTGACGGATATTCCATTCTGTCCATATTACCACTTCTTCTTTGTCCATTCATCTGATTATGGACCTTTTTTGTGTTTCCATGTCTTGGCTATTTCAGTATTGCTGCAGTGCACATTTGCCTGCCTCTGTCTTTCCGATTCTTGTGGTCTTAGGTTATAGGCCCAAAAGGTGCCCTGCCGCATCATATGGTAGCTCAATTTTTACGTTTTAAAGCAGCTCCGTTCAGTTTTCGTTAGTGCTGTTACCACTTTACATTCCACCAGCATCTAGAAATTACAGAGTTCTCTAAAAGCCCTTAGCATTTATAGTTTGTAGACTTTTTGCTGATGGTCATTTGACTGGTGTGAGCTGAAACGTTTTCACGTTGGATTTGCATGTGGCTAATAATTCCTTATACTGAACTTTAGGCATGTCCTCTTTTTTCTTTTCCTTCTTTTTTAAAGAGTGACTACAACTTCCCTCTTCGTATTGACTTCTTGAAAAAGTTGTAATGTGTAGAATTTTCTTGCCTATTCCCTACCCCAGGGCATTTGTTGAGGGCAGGTGTCATTTACAGCCCTGCAGTCCTTGTGACTATTAAGCAACCATTAGCACTTGGTTTAAAGCTGCTGTTATGGGAAACAACCACAAGGCGGCAGCATTATTACGTTCTCAACGCTTGTTACTAGTGCAAAAGAGTCTTCCTGAAAGTAGTGTTCCAAGGTTGTAAATGAGAGTGGAATGTGCTGGGACAAGCCCCCAGAAGTTTATGTCACCTTACTTATGTTTGTTTTTTAAATTTAATTTCTATTTCTTATCGGAGTAAATTTGATTAGAGTGTTGTGGTTTTCTGGCTGTACAGAATCTGCTCAATGATTCATACATATGTCTGGTCATCTTCGGATCCTGTTACCTTGTATGTTATTACAGAAAGTTGAGTAGACCTCCCTTGGTATTTGGTAGGTGTTTTGTCTTTATATATTTTATATGTATTGGTGAGTATATAATTCATATGGTTTATATGTTATATGTTTATATACATTTAACATACATTAGTATATCTATGTTAGCCCCATAGTCCTAATTTATCCATCCTCCCACCTTTCATTTTGGCTAACCATTAGTTTGTTTTATAAGTCTGTGAGTGTCTTTTTCTGTGAAAATATGTTTATTGGTAGCAACCTTAGGCTAACATGTATACAAGATATCATAGGATATTTATCATTCCCTCTTGACTTACTTAAGCTAATATGATTATTTCTAGGCTCATGTGTAGTCCTGAAAACGGCATTGTTCATTTTTTTCCCGAGGCTACTCTTCCATTCGGTATGTGTACCACTTCTTCTGTGTCCATTTATCTGTTGATGGACATTTTGTTTGCTTCCATGTCTTGGCTATTGTAAATACTGCTGCAATACACGATTTTCCATCCCGTGTCTTTTTTTTTTTAAGATTTTTTTTTAAATTAATTAATGAATTTATTTATTTATTTTTGGCTGTGCTGGTTCCTTGTTTCTGTGCGAGGGCTTTCTCCAGTTGCGGCAAGTGGGGGCCACTCCTCATCACGGTGCGCGGGCCTCCCACCATCGCGGCCTCTCCCGCTGCGGAGCACAGGCTCCAGATGCGCAGGCTCAGCAGCTTTGGCTCACGGGCCCAATTGCTCCGCGGCATGCGGGATCCTCCCAGACCAGGGATCGAACCCGTGGCCCCTGCCTTGGCAGGCAGACTCTCAACCACTGCACCACCAGGGAAGCCCCATCCCGTGTCTTTTTGATTCTGACTTTCACAGGTGAAAGGCCCAATAGTGGGACTTCCGGATCATATGGTGACTCAATTTTTACCTTTAAATGCGCTGCCATTCTGTTCCTATTATTGGCCGTTACCAGTTTACATCCCACTTAGACCGAGAGGTTACGCTATTCTCCACAACTTCTTCAACATCTATTGTTTGTAGACTTTTTGCTGATGGTCATTCTGACTGGTGTGAGGTGATACCTTTGTGTAGATTGGATTTGCATGCGTCTCATATTTCCTGATGTTTTGCGTTTATCAGTGTCCTTTTCACTTTTTTTTTAAGATTGAGCGAAACGTACAACTTCTAACTGCCTTCTTGAAAAATTTGCTGCGTTTGGATTCTTTTGGCCATTCCCTTCCCCAGGACATTTTTTGAGGGCATGAGTCATTTACAGCCCTGCAGTCCTTGTGAATATTAGTGACCATTAGCAGTAGATTTAAAGCTGCTGTTTGAGGAAACGGCTTTTGGGTGGCAGGATTTCTACGTTGCCAACTCTGCTTGCTAGGGAAACAGAACTTCGCTGCAAGTTGTGGTTTTAGGTTGCAGATTAGAGTGGAATGTGCCAGGACAAACCCCCATAAGTTTAACCTCCGTAATTCTTGTCTGTCTCTTTAAGTTGTAGTTTTTATCAGAGCAAATTTGATTGAAAAAAATTTTTTTTTTGTAGGAGTACAGAATCTTGTTCATTTACACATATACCTATATTTATTGATCTTTGGGTCCTTTTCCATGTAGGTTGTTACAGAGTGTTGAGTAGACCACTCTTGGTATTCCATAGGTCTTTGGGGATTATATATTTTATATGTATTAGTATATGTGTGTTAACCCCAATATCCTAATTTATCCATTCCTCACACGTTTTCTTTGGCTTAACCATAAGTTTGTCTTCTCAATCTGAGATTGCCTTTCTCTATGGAAATATGTTCATTTTTATGAATTTTCAGATAACATAAGGGACATCATAGGGCATTTGTCTTTCTCATTCTGACTTACTTCACGTTGTGTGATTATCTCTAGGCTCCTCTGTGGTGCTGCATATGCCATTCTTTTATTTTTTTCCGTGACGGATATTCCATTCTGTCCATATTACCACTTCTTCTTTGTCCATTCATCTGATTATGGACCTTTTTTGTGTTTCCATGTCTTGGCTATTTCAGTATTGCTGCAGTGCACATTTGCCTGCCTCTGTCTTTCCGATTCTTGTGGTCTTAGGTTATAGGCCCAAAAGGTGCCCTGCCGCATCATATGGTAGCTCAATTTTTACGTTTTAAAGCAGCTCCGTTCAGTTTTCGTTAGTGCTGTTACCACTTTACATTCCACCAGCATCTAGAAATTACAGAGTTCTCTAAAAGCCCTTAGCATTTATAGTTTGTAGACTTTTTGCTGATGGTCATTTGACTGGTGTGAGCTGAAACGTTTTCACGTTGGATTTGCATGTGGCTAATAATTCCTTATACTGAACTTTAGGCATGTCCTCTTTTTTCTTTTCCTTCTTTTTTAAAGAGTGACTACAACTTCCCTCTTCGTATTGACTTCTTGAAAAAGTTGTAATGTGTAGAATTTTCTTGCCTATTCCCTACCCCAGGGCATTTGTTGAGGGCAGGTGTCATTTACAGCCCTGCAGTCCTTGTGACTATTAAGCAACCATTAGCACTTGGTTTAAAGCTGCTGTTATGGGAAACAACCACAAGGCGGCAGCATTATTACGTTCTCAACGCTTGTTACTAGTGCAAAAGAGTCTTCCTGAAAGTAGTGTTCCAAGGTTGTAAATGAGAGTGGAATGTGCTGGGACAAGCCCCCAGAAGTTTATGTCACCTTACTTATGTTTGTTTTTTAAATTTAATTTCTATTTCTTATCGGAGTAAATTTGATTAGAGTGTTGTGGTTTTCTGGCTGTACAGAATCTGCTCAATGATTCATACATATGTCTGGTCATCTTCGGATCCTGTTACCTTGTATGTTATTACAGAAAGTTGAGTAGACCTCCCTTGGTATTTGGTAGGTGTTTTGTCTTTATATATTTTATATGTATTGGTGAGTATATAATTCATATGGTTTATATGTTATATGTTTATATACATTTAACATACATTAGTATATCTATGTTAGCCCCATAGTCCTAATTTATCCATCCTCCCACCTTTCATTTTGGCTAACCATTAGTTTGTTTTATAAGTCTGTGAGTGTCTTTTTCTGTGAAAATATGTTTATTGGTAGCAACCTTAGGCTAACATGTATACAAGATATCATAGGATATTTATCATTCCCTCTTGACTTACTTAAGCTAATATGATTATTTCTAGGCTCATGTGTAGTCCTGAAAACGGCATTGTTCATTTTTTTCCCGAGGCTACTCTTCCATTCGGTATGTGTACCACTTCTTCTGTGTCCATTTATCTGTTGATGGACATTTTGTTTGCTTCCATGTCTTGGCTATTGTAAATACTGCTGCAATACACGATTTTCCATCCCGTGTCTTTTTTTTTTTAAGATTTTTTTTTAAATTAATTAATGAATTTATTTATTTATTTTTGGCTGTGCTGGTTCCTTGTTTCTGTGCGAGGGCTTTCTCCAGTTGCGGCAAGTGGGGGCCACTCCTCATCACGGTGCGCGGGCCTCCCACCATCGCGGCCTCTCCCGCTGCGGAGCACAGGCTCCAGATGCGCAGGCTCAGCAGCTTTGGCTCACGGGCCCAATTGCTCCGCGGCATGCGGGATCCTCCCAGACCAGGGATCGAACCCGTGGCCCCTGCCTTGGCAGGCAGACTCTCAACCACTGCACCACCAGGGAAGCCCCATCCCGTGTCTTTTTGATTCTGACTTTCACAGGTGAAAGGCCCAATAGTGGGACTTCCGGATCATATGGTGACTCAATTTTTACCTTTAAATGCGCTGCCATTCTGTTCCTATTATTGGCCGTTACCAGTTTACATCCCACTTAGACCGAGAGGTTACGCTATTCTCCACAACTTCTTCAACATCTATTGTTTGTAGACTTTTTGCTGATGGTCATTCTGACTGGTGTGAGGTGATACCTTTGTGTAGATTGGATTTGCATGCGTCTCATATTTCCTGATGTTTTGCGTTTATCAGTGTCCTTTTCACTTTTTTTTTAAGATTGAGCGAAACGTACAACTTCTAACTGCCTTCTTGAAAAATTTGCTGCGTTTGGATTCTTTTGGCCATTCCCTTCCCCAGGACATTTTTTGAGGGCATGAGTCATTTACAGCCCTGCAGTCCTTGTGAATATTAGTGACCATTAGCAGTAGATTTAAAGCTGCTGTTTGAGGAAACGGCTTTTGGGTGGCAGGATTTCTACGTTGCCAACTCTGCTTGCTAGGGAAACAGAACTTCGCTGCAAGTTGTGGTTTTAGGTTGCAGATTAGAGTGGAATGTGCCAGGACAAACCCCCATAAGTTTAACCTCCGTAATTCTTGTCTGTCTCTTTAAGTTGTAGTTTTTATCAGAGCAAATTTGATTGAAAAAAATTTTTTTTTTGTAGGAGTACAGAATCTTGTTCATTTACACATATACCTATATTTATTGATCTTTGGGTCCTTTTCCATGTAGGTTGTTACAGAGTGTTGAGTAGACCACTCTTGGTATTCCATAGGTCTTTGGGGATTATATATTTTATATGTATTAGTATATGTGTGTTAACCCCAATATCCTAATTTATCCATTCCTCACACGTTTTCTTTGGCTTAACCATAAGTTTGTCTTCTCAATCTGAGATTGCCTTTCTCTATGGAAATATGTTCATTTTTATGAATTTTCAGATAACATAAGGGACATCATAGGGCATTTGTCTTTCTCATTCTGACTTACTTCACGTTGTGTGATTATCTCTAGGCTCCTCTGTGGTGCTGCATATGCCATTCTTTTATTTTTTTCCGTGACGGATATTCCATTCTGTCCATATTACCACTTCTTCTTTGTCCATTCATCTGATTATGGACCTTTTTTGTGTTTCCATGTCTTGGCTATTTCAGTATTGCTGCAGTGCACATTTGCCTGCCTCTGTCTTTCCGATTCTTGTGGTCTTAGGTTATAGGCCCAAAAGGTGCCCTGCCGCATCATATGGTAGCTCAATTTTTACGTTTTCAAGCAGCTCCGTTCAGTTTTCGTTAGTGCTGTTACCACTTTACATTCCACCAGCATCTAGAAATTACAGAGTTCTCTAAAAGCCCTTAGCATTTATAGTTTGTAGACTTTTTGCTGATGGTCATTTGACTGGTGTGAGCTGAAACGTTTTCACGTTGGATTTGCATGTGGCTAATAATTCCTTATACTGAACTTTAGGCATGTCCTCTTTTTTCTTTTCCTTCTTTTTTAAAGAGTGACTACAACTTCCCTCTTCGTATTGACTTCTTGAAAAAGTTGTAATGTGTAGAATTTTCTTGCCTATTCCCTACCCCAGGGCATTTGTTGAGGGCAGGTGTCATTTACAGCCCTGCAGTCCTTGTGACTATTAAGCAACCATTAGCACTTGGTTTAAAGCTGCTGTTATGGGAAACAACCACAAGGCGGCAGCATTATTACGTTCTCAACGCTTGTTACTAGTGCAAAAGAGTCTTCCTGAAAGTAGTGTTCCAAGGTTGTAAATGAGAGTGGAATGTGCTGGGACAAGCCCCCAGAAGTTTATGTCACCTTACTTATGTTTGTTTTTTAAATTTAATTTCTATTTCTTATCGGAGTAAATTTGATTAGAGTGTTGTGGTTTTCTGGCTGTACAGAATCTGCTCAATGATTCATACATATGTCTGGTCATCTTCGGATCCTGTTACCTTGTATGTTATTACAGAAAGTTGAGTAGACCTCCCTTGGTATTTGGTAGGTGTTTTGTCTTTATATATTTTATATGTATTGGTGAGTATATAATTCATATGGTTTATATGTTATATGTTTATATACATTTAACATACATTAGTATATCTATGTTAGCCCCATAGTCCTAATTTATCCATCCTCCCACCTTTCATTTTGGCTAACCATTAGTTTGTTTTATAAGTCTGTGAGTGTCTTTTTCTGTGAAAATATGTTTATTGGTAGCAACCTTAGGCTAACATGTATACAAGATATCATAGGATATTTATCATTCCCTCTTGACTTACTTAAGCTAATATGATTATTTCTAGGCTCATGTGTAGTCCTGAAAACGGCATTGTTCATTTTTTTCCCGAGGCTACTCTTCCATTCGGTATGTGTACCACTTCTTCTGTGTCCATTTATCTGTTGATGGACATTTTGTTTGCTTCCATGTCTTGGCTATTGTAAATACTGCTGCAATACACGATTTTCCATCCCGTGTCTTTTTTTTTTTAAGATTTTTTTTTAAATTAATTAATGAATTTATTTATTTATTTTTGGCTGTGCTGGTTCCTTGTTTCTGTGCGAGGGCTTTCTCCAGTTGCGGCAAGTGGGGGCCACTCCTCATCACGGTGCGCGGGCCTCCCACCATCGCGGCCTCTCCCGCTGCGGAGCACAGGCTCCAGATGCGCAGGCTCAGCAGCTTTGGCTCACGGGCCCAATTGCTCCGCGGCATGCGGGATCCTCCCAGACCAGGGATCGAACCCGTGGCCCCTGCCTTGGCAGGCAGACTCTCAACCACTGCACCACCAGGGAAGCCCCATCCCGTGTCTTTTTGATTCTGACTTTCACAGGTGAAAGGCCCAATAGTGGGACTTCCGGATCATATGGTGACTCAATTTTTACCTTTAAATGCGCTGCCATTCTGTTCCTATTATTGGCCGTTACCAGTTTACATCCCACTTAGACCGAGAGGTTACGCTATTCTCCACAACTTCTTCAACATCTATTGTTTGTAGACTTTTTGCTGATGGTCATTCTGACTGGTGTGAGGTGATACCTTTGTGTAGATTGGATTTGCATGCGTCTCATATTTCCTGATGTTTTGCGTTTATCAGTGTCCTTTTCACTTTTTTTTTAAGATTGAGCGAAACGTACAACTTCTAACTGCCTTCTTGAAAAATTTGCTGCGTTTGGATTCTTTTGGCCATTCCCTTCCCCAGGACATTTTTTGAGGGCATGAGTCATTTACAGCCCTGCAGTCCTTGTGAATATTAGTGACCATTAGCAGTAGATTTAAAGCTGCTGTTTGAGGAAACGGCTTTTGGGTGGCAGGATTTCTACGTTGCCAACTCTGCTTGCTAGGGAAACAGAACTTCGCTGCAAGTTGTGGTTTTAGGTTGCAGATTAGAGTGGAATGTGCCAGGACAAACCCCCATAAGTTTAACCTCCGTAATTCTTGTCTGTCTCTTTAAGTTGTAGTTTTTATCAGAGCAAATTTGATTGAA
The DNA here is from genome assembly GCF_965194805.1 of Balaenoptera borealis. Taxonomy (NCBI): domain Eukaryota; kingdom Metazoa; phylum Chordata; class Mammalia; order Artiodactyla; family Balaenopteridae; genus Balaenoptera; species Balaenoptera borealis. Next base: position 48,025 of record NW_028122484.1, on the reverse strand, counting down.
AAAAATTTTTTTTTTGTAGGAGTACAGAATCTTGTTCATTTACACATATACCTATATTTATTGATCTTTGGGTCCTTTTCCATGTAGGTTGTTACAGAGTGTTGAGTAGACCACTCTTGGTATTCCATAGGTCTTTGGGGATTATATATTTTATATGTATTAGTATATGTGTGTTAACCCCAATATCCTAATTTATCCATTCCTCACACGTTTTCTTTGGCTTAACCATAAGTTTGTCTTCTCAATCTGAGATTGCCTTTCTCTATGGAAATATGTTCATTTTTATGAATTTTCAGATAACATAAGGGACATCATAGGGCATTTGTCTTTCTCATTCTGACTTACTTCACGTTGTGTGATTATCTCTAGGCTCCTCTGTGGTGCTGCATATGCCATTCTTTTATTTTTTTCCGTGACGGATATTCCATTCTGTCCATATTACCACTTCTTCTTTGTCCATTCATCTGATTATGGACCTTTTTTGTGTTTCCATGTCTTGGCTATTTCAGTATTGCTGCAGTGCACATTTGCCTGCCTCTGTCTTTCCGATTCTTGTGGTCTTAGGTTATAGGCCCAAAAGGTGCCCTGCCGCATCATATGGTAGCTCAATTTTTACGTTTTAAAGCAGCTCCGTTCAGTTTTCGTTAGTGCTGTTACCACTTTACATTCCACCAGCATCTAGAAATTACAGAGTTCTCTAAAAGCCCTTAGCATTTATAGTTTGTAGACTTTTTGCTGATGGTCATTTGACTGGTGTGAGCTGAAACGTTTTCACGTTGGATTTGCATGTGGCTAATAATTCCTTATACTGAACTTTAGGCATGTCCTCTTTTTTCTTTTCCTTCTTTTTTAAAGAGTGACTACAACTTCCCTCTTCGTATTGACTTCTTGAAAAAGTTGTAATGTGTAGAATTTTCTTGCCTATTCCCTACCCCAGGGCATTTGTTGAGGGCAGGTGTCATTTACAGCCCTGCAGTCCTTGTGACTATTAAGCAACCATTAGCACTTGGTTTAAAGCTGCTGTTATGGGAAACAACCACAAGGCGGCAGCATTATTACGTTCTCAACGCTTGTTACTAGTGCAAAAGAGTCTTCCTGAAAGTAGTGTTCCAAGGTTGTAAATGAGAGTGGAATGTGCTGGGACAAGCCCCCAGAAGTTTATGTCACCTTACTTATGTTTGTTTTTTAAATTTAATTTCTATTTCTTATCGGAGTAAATTTGATTAGAGTGTTGTGGTTTTCTGGCTGTACAGAATCTGCTCAATGATTCATACATATGTCTGGTCATCTTCGGATCCTGTTACCTTGTATGTTATTACAGAAAGTTGAGTAGACCTCCCTTGGTATTTGGTAGGTGTTTTGTCTTTATATATTTTATATGTATTGGTGAGTATATAATTCATATGGTTTATATGTTATATGTTTATATACATTTAACATACATTAGTATATCTATGTTAGCCCCATAGTCCTAATTTATCCATCCTCCCACCTTTCATTTTGGCTAACCATTAGTTTGTTTTATAAGTCTGTGAGTGTCTTTTTCTGTGAAAATATGTTTATTGGTAGCAACCTTAGGCTAACATGTATACAAGATATCATAGGATATTTATCATTCCCTCTTGACTTACTTAAGCTAATATGATTATTTCTAGGCTCATGTGTAGTCCTGAAAACGGCATTGTTCATTTTTTTCCCGAGGCTACTCTTCCATTCGGTATGTGTACCACTTCTTCTGTGTCCATTTATCTGTTGATGGACATTTTGTTTGCTTCCATGTCTTGGCTATTGTAAATACTGCTGCAATACACGATTTTCCATCCCGTGTCTTTTTTTTTTTAAGATTTTTTTTTAAATTAATTAATGAATTTATTTATTTATTTTTGGCTGTGCTGGTTCCTTGTTTCTGTGCGAGGGCTTTCTCCAGTTGCGGCAAGTGGGGGCCACTCCTCATCACGGTGCGCGGGCCTCCCACCATCGCGGCCTCTCCCGCTGCGGAGCACAGGCTCCAGATGCGCAGGCTCAGCAGCTTTGGCTCACGGGCCCAATTGCTCCGCGGCATGCGGGATCCTCCCAGACCAGGGATCGAACCCGTGGCCCCTGCCTTGGCAGGCAGACTCTCAACCACTGCACCACCAGGGAAGCCCCATCCCGTGTCTTTTTGATTCTGACTTTCACAGGTGAAAGGCCCAATAGTGGGACTTCCGGATCATATGGTGACTCAATTTTTACCTTTAAATGCGCTGCCATTCTGTTCCTATTATTGGCCGTTACCAGTTTACATCCCACTTAGACCGAGAGGTTACGCTATTCTCCACAACTTCTTCAACATCTATTGTTTGTAGACTTTTTGCTGATGGTCATTCTGACTGGTGTGAGGTGATACCTTTGTGTAGATTGGATTTGCATGCGTCTCATATTTCCTGATGTTTTGCGTTTATCAGTGTCCTTTTCACTTTTTTTTTAAGATTGAGCGAAACGTACAACTTCTAACTGCCTTCTTGAAAAATTTGCTGCGTTTGGATTCTTTTGGCCATTCCCTTCCCCAGGACATTTTTTGAGGGCATGAGTCATTTACAGCCCTGCAGTCCTTGTGAATATTAGTGACCATTAGCAGTAGATTTAAAGCTGCTGTTTGAGGAAACGGCTTTTGGGTGGCAGGATTTCTACGTTGCCAACTCTGCTTGCTAGGGAAACAGAACTTCGCTGCAAGTTGTGGTTTTAGGTTGCAGATTAGAGTGGAATGTGCCAGGACAAACCCCCATAAGTTTAACCTCCGTAATTCTTGTCTGTCTCTTTAAGTTGTAGTTTTTATCAGAGCAAATTTGATTGAAAAAAATTTTTTTTTTGTAGGAGTACAGAATCTTGTTCATTTACACATATACCTATATTTATTGATCTTTGGGTCCTTTTCCATGTAGGTTGTTACAGAGTGTTGAGTAGACCACTCTTGGTATTCCATAGGTCTTTGGGGATTATATATTTTATATGTATTAGTATATGTGTGTTAACCCCAATATCCTAATTTATCCATTCCTCACACGTTTTCTTTGGCTTAACCATAAGTTTGTCTTCTCAATCTGAGATTGCCTTTCTCTATGGAAATATGTTCATTTTTATGAATTTTCAGATAACATAAGGGACATCATAGGGCATTTGTCTTTCTCATTCTGACTTACTTCACGTTGTGTGATTATCTCTAGGCTCCTCTGTGGTGCTGCATATGCCATTCTTTTATTTTTTTCCGTGACGGATATTCCATTCTGTCCATATTACCACTTCTTCTTTGTCCATTCATCTGATTATGGACCTTTTTTGTGTTTCCATGTCTTGGCTATTTCAGTATTGCTGCAGTGCACATTTGCCTGCCTCTGTCTTTCCGATTCTTGTGGTCTTAGGTTATAGGCCCAAAAGGTGCCCTGCCGCATCATATGGTAGCTCAATTTTTACGTTTTCAAGCAGCTCCGTTCAGTTTTCGTTAGTGCTGTTACCACTTTACATTCCACCAGCATCTAGAAATTACAGAGTTCTCTAAAAGCCCTTAGCATTTATAGTTTGTAGACTTTTTGCTGATGGTCATTTGACTGGTGTGAGCTGAAACGTTTTCACGTTGGATTTGCATGTGGCTAATAATTCCTTATACTGAACTTTAGGCATGTCCTCTTTTTTCTTTTCCTTCTTTTTTAAAGAGTGACTACAACTTCCCTCTTCGTATTGACTTCTTGAAAAAGTTGTAATGTGTAGAATTTTCTTGCCTATTCCCTACCCCAGGGCATTTGTTGAGGGCAGGTGTCATTTACAGCCCTGCAGTCCTTGTGACTATTAAGCAACCATTAGCACTTGGTTTAAAGCTGCTGTTATGGGAAACAACCACAAGGCGGCAGCATTATTACGTTCTCAACGCTTGTTACTAGTGCAAAAGAGTCTTCCTGAAAGTAGTGTTCCAAGGTTGTAAATGAGAGTGGAATGTGCTGGGACAAGCCCCCAGAAGTTTATGTCACCTTACTTATGTTTGTTTTTTAAATTTAATTTCTATTTCTTATCGGAGTAAATTTGATTAGAGTGTTGTGGTTTTCTGGCTGTACAGAATCTGCTCAATGATTCATACATATGTCTGGTCATCTTCGGATCCTGTTACCTTGTATGTTATTACAGAAAGTTGAGTAGACCTCCCTTGGTATTTGGTAGGTGTTTTGTCTTTATATATTTTATATGTATTGGTGAGTATATAATTCATATGGTTTATATGTTATATGTTTATATACATTTAACATACATTAGTATATCTATGTTAGCCCCATAGTCCTAATTTATCCATCCTCCCACCTTTCATTTTGGCTAACCATTAGTTTGTTTTATAAGTCTGTGAGTGTCTTTTTCTGTGAAAATATGTTTATTGGTAGCAACCTTAGGCTAACATGTATACAAGATATCATAGGATATTTATCATTCCCTCTTGACTTACTTAAGCTAATATGATTATTTCTAGGCTCATGTGTAGTCCTGAAAACGGCATTGTTCATTTTTTTCCCGAGGCTACTCTTCCATTCGGTATGTGTACCACTTCTTCTGTGTCCATTTATCTGTTGATGGACATTTTGTTTGCTTCCATGTCTTGGCTATTGTAAATACTGCTGCAATACACGATTTTCCATCCCGTGTCTTTTTTTTTTTAAGATTTTTTTTTAAATTAATTAATGAATTTATTTATTTATTTTTGGCTGTGCTGGTTCCTTGTTTCTGTGCGAGGGCTTTCTCCAGTTGCGGCAAGTGGGGGCCACTCCTCATCACGGTGCGCGGGCCTCCCACCATCGCGGCCTCTCCCGCTGCGGAGCACAGGCTCCAGATGCGCAGGCTCAGCAGCTTTGGCTCACGGGCCCAATTGCTCCGCGGCATGCGGGATCCTCCCAGACCAGGGATCGAACCCGTGGCCCCTGCCTTGGCAGGCAGACTCTCAACCACTGCACCACCAGGGAAGCCCCATCCCGTGTCTTTTTGATTCTGACTTTCACAGGTGAAAGGCCCAATAGTGGGACTTCCGGATCATATGGTGACTCAATTTTTACCTTTAAATGCGCTGCCATTCTGTTCCTATTATTGGCCGTTACCAGTTTACATCCCACTTAGACCGAGAGGTTACGCTATTCTCCACAACTTCTTCAACATCTATTGTTTGTAGACTTTTTGCTGATGGTCATTCTGACTGGTGTGAGGTGATACCTTTGTGTAGATTGGATTTGCATGCGTCTCATATTTCCTGATGTTTTGCGTTTATCAGTGTCCTTTTCACTTTTTTTTTAAGATTGAGCGAAACGTACAACTTCTAACTGCCTTCTTGAAAAATTTGCTGCGTTTGGATTCTTTTGGCCATTCCCTTCCCCAGGACATTTTTTGAGGGCATGAGTCATTTACAGCCCTGCAGTCCTTGTGAATATTAGTGACCATTAGCAGTAGATTTAAAGCTGCTGTTTGAGGAAACGGCTTTTGGGTGGCAGGATTTCTACGTTGCCAACTCTGCTTGCTAGGGAAACAGAACTTCGCTGCAAGTTGTGGTTTTAGGTTGCAGATTAGAGTGGAATGTGCCAGGACAAACCCCCATAAGTTTAACCTCCGTAATTCTTGTCTGTCTCTTTAAGTTGTAGTTTTTATCAGAGCAAATTTGATTGAAAAAAATTTTTTTTTTGTAGGAGTACAGAATCTTGTTCATTTACACATATACCTATATTTATTGATCTTTGGGTCCTTTTCCATGTAGGTTGTTACAGAGTGTTGAGTAGACCACTCTTGGTATTCCATAGGTCTTTGGGGATTATATATTTTATATGTATTAGTATATGTGTGTTAACCCCAATATCCTAATTTATCCATTCCTCACACGTTTTCTTTGTCTTAACCATAAGTTTGTCTTCTCAATCTGAGATTGCCTTTCTCTATGGAAATATGTTCATTTTTATGAATTTTCAGATAACATAAGGGACATCATAGGGCATTTGTCTTTCTCATTCTGACTTACTTCACGTTGTGTGATTATCTCTAGGCTCCTCTGTGGTGCTGCATATGCCATTCTTTTATTTTTTTCCGTGACGGATATTCCATTCTGTCCATATTACCACTTCTTCTTTGTCCATTCATCTGATTATGGACCTTTTTTGTGTTTCCATGTCTTGGCTATTTCAGTATTGCTGCAGTGCACATTTGCCTGCCTCTGTCTTTCCGATTCTTGTGGTCTTAGGTTATAGGCCCAAAAGGTGCCCTGCCGCATCATATGGTAGCTCAATTTTTACGTTTTAAAGCAGCTCCGTTCAGTTTTCGTTAGTGCTGTTACCACTTTACATTCCACCAGCATCTAGAAATTACAGAGTTCTCTAAAAGCCCTTAGCATTTATAGTTTGTAGACTTTTTGCTGATGGTCATTTGACTGGTGTGAGCTGAAACGTTTTCACGTTGGATTTGCATGTGGCTAATAATTCCTTATACTGAACTTTAGGCATGTCCTCTTTTTTCTTTTCCTTCTTTTTTAAAGAGTGACTACAACTTCCCTCTTCGTATTGACTTCTTGAAAAAGTTGTAATGTGTAGAATTTTCTTGCCTATTCCCTACCCCAGGGCATTTGTTGAGGGCAGGTGTCATTTACAGCCCTGCAGTCCTTGTGACTATTAAGCAACCATTAGCACTTGGTTTAAAGCTGCTGTTATGGGAAACAACCACAAGGCGGCAGCATTATTACGTTCTCAACGCTTGTTACTAGTGCAAAAGAGTCTTCCTGAAAGTAGTGTTCCAAGGTTGTAAATGAGAGTGGAATGTGCTGGGACAAGCCCCCAGAAGTTTATGTCACCTTACTTATGTTTGTTTTTTAAATTTAATTTCTATTTCTTATCGGAGTAAATTTGATTAGAGTGTTGTGGTTTTCTGGCTGTACAGAATCTGCTCAATGATTCATACATATGTCTGGTCATCTTCGGATCCTGTTACCTTGTATGTTATTACAGAAAGTTGAGTAGACCTCCCTTGGTATTTGGTAGGTGTTTTGTCTTTATATATTTTATATGTATTGGTGAGTATATAATTCATATGGTTTATATGTTATATGTTTATATACATTTAACATACATTAGTATATCTATGTTAGCCCCATAGTCCTAATTTATCCATCCTCCCACCTTTCATTTTGGCTAACCATTAGTTTGTTTTATAAGTCTGTGAGTGTCTTTTTCTGTGAAAATATGTTTATTGGTAGCAACCTTAGGCTAACATGTATACAAGATATCATAGGATATTTATCATTCCCTCTTGACTTACTTAAGCTAATATGATTATTTCTAGGCTCATGTGTAGTCCTGAAAACGGCATTGTTCATTTTTTTCCCGAGGCTACTCTTCCATTCGGTATGTGTACCACTTCTTCTGTGTCCATTTATCTGTTGATGGACATTTTGTTTGCTTCCATGTCTTGGCTATTGTAAATACTGCTGCAATACACGATTTTCCATCCCGTGTCTTTTTTTTTTTAAGATTTTTTTTTAAATTAATTAATGAATTTATTTATTTATTTTTGGCTGTGCTGGTTCCTTGTTTCTGTGCGAGGGCTTTCTCCAGTTGCGGCAAGTGGGGGCCACTCCTCATCACGGTGCGCGGGCCTCCCACCATCGCGGCCTCTCCCGCTGCGGAGCACAGGCTCCAGATGCGCAGGCTCAGCAGCTTTGGCTCACGGGCCCAATTGCTCCGCGGCATGCGGGATCCTCCCAGACCAGGGATCGAACCCGTGGCCCCTGCCTTGGCAGGCAGACTCTCAACCACTGCACCACCAGGGAAGCCCCATCCCGTGTCTTTTTGATTCTGACTTTCACAGGTGAAAGGCCCAATAGTGGGACTTCCGGATCATATGGTGACTCAATTTTTACCTTTAAATGCGCTGCCATTCTGTTCCTATTATTGGCCGTTACCAGTTTACATCCCACTTAGACCGAGAGGTTACGCTATTCTCCACAACTTCTTCAACATCTATTGTTTGTAGACTTTTTGCTGATGGTCATTCTGACTGGTGTGAGGTGATACCTTTGTGTAGATTGGATTTGCATGCGTCTCATATTTCCTGATGTTTTGCGTTTATCAGTGTCCTTTTCACTTTTTTTTTAAGATTGAGCGAAACGTACAACTTCTAACTGCCTTCTTGAAAAATTTGCTGCGTTTGGATTCTTTTGGCCATTCCCTTCCCCAGGACATTTTTTGAGGGCATGAGTCATTTACAGCCCTGCAGTCCTTGTGAATATTAGTGACCATTAGCAGTAGATTTAAAGCTGCTGTTTGAGGAAACGGCTTTTGGGTGGCAGGATTTCTACGTTGCCAACTCTGCTTGCTAGGGAAACAGAACTTCGCTGCAAGTTGTGGTTTTAGGTTGCAGATTAGAGTGGAATGTGCCAGGACAAACCCCCATAAGTTTAACCTCCGTAATTCTTGTCTGTCTCTTTAAGTTGTAGTTTTTATCAGAGCAAATTTGATTGAAAAAAAATTTTTTTTTGTAGGAGTACAGAATCTTGTTCATTTACACATATACCTATATTTATTGATCTTTGGGTCCTTTTCCATGTAGGTTGTTACAGAGTGTTGAGTAGACCACTCTTGGTATTCCATAGGTCTTTGGGGATTATATATTTTATATGTATTAGTATATGTGTGTTAACCCCAATATCCTAATTTATCCATTCCTCACACGTTTTCTTTGTCTTAACCATAAGTTTGTCTTCTCAATCTGAGATTGCCTTTCTCTATGGAAATATGTTCATTTTTATGAATTTTCAGATAACATAAGGGACATCATAGGGCATTTGTCTTTCTCATTCTGACTTACTTCACGTTGTGTGATTATCTCTAGGCTCCTCTGTGGTGCTGCATATGCCATTCTTTTATTTTTTTCCGTGACGGATATTCCATTCTGTCCATATTACCACTTCTTCTTTGTCCATTCATCTGATTATGGACCTTTTTTGTGTTTCCATGTCTTGGCTATTTCAGTATTGCTGCAGTGCACATTTGCCTGCCTCTGTCTTTCCGATTCTTGTGGTCTTAGGTTATAGGCCCAAAAGGTGCCCTGCCGCATCATATGGTAGCTCAATTTTTACGTTTTAAAGCAGCTCCGTTCAGTTTTCGTTAGTGCTGTTACCACTTTACATTCCACCAGCATCTAGAAATTACAGAGTTCTCTAAAAGCCCTTAGCATTTATAGTTTGTAGACTTTTTGCTGATGGTCATTTGACTGGTGTGAGCTGAAACGTTTTCACGTTGGATTTGCATGTGGCTAATAATTCCTTATACTGAACTTTAGGCATGTCCTCTTTTTTCTTTTCCTTCTTTTTTAAAGAGTGACTACAACTTCCCTCTTCGTATTGACTTCTTGAAAAAGTTGTAATGTGTAGAATTTTCTTGCCTATTCCCTACCCCAGGGCATTTGTTGAGGGCAGGTGTCATTTACAGCCCTGCAGTCCTTGTGACTATTAAGCAACCATTAGCACTTGGTTTAAAGCTGCTGTTATGGGAAACAACCACAAGGCGGCAGCATTATTACGTTCTCAACGCTTGTTACTAGTGCAAAAGAGTCTTCCTGAAAGTAGTGTTCCAAGGTTGTAAATGAGAGTGGAATGTGCTGGGACAAGCCCCCAGAAGTTTATGTCACCTTACTTATGTTTGTTTTTTAAATTTAATTTCTATTTCTTATCGGAGTAAATTTGATTAGAGTGTTGTGGTTTTCTGGCTGTACAGAATCTGCTCAATGATTCATACATATGTCTGGTCATCTTCGGATCCTGTTACCTTGTATGTTATTACAGAAAGTTGAGTAGACCTCCCTTGGTATTTGGTAGGTGTTTTGTCTTTATATATTTTATATGTATTGGTGAGTATATAATTCATATGGTTTATATGTTATATGTTTATATACATTTAACATACATTAGTATATCTATGTTAGCCCCATAGTCCTAATTTATCCATCCTCCCACCTTTCATTTTGGCTAACCATTAGTTTGTTTTATAAGTCTGTGAGTGTCTTTTTCTGTGAAAATATGTTTATTGGTAGCAACCTTAGGCTAACATGTATACAAGATATCATAGGATATTTATCATTCCCTCTTGACTTACTTAAGCTAATATGATTATTTCTAGGCTCATGTGTAGTCCTGAAAACGGCATTGTTCATTTTTTTCCCGAGGCTACTCTTCCATTCGGTATGTGTACCACTTCTTCTGTGTCCATTTATCTGTTGATGGACATTTTGTTTGCTTCCATGTCTTGGCTATTGTAAATACTGCTGCAATACACGATTTTCCATCCCGTGTCTTTTTTTTTTTAAGATTTTTTTTTAAATTAATTAATGAATTTATTTATTTATTTTTGGCTGTGCTGGTTCCTTGTTTCTGTGCGAGGGCTTTCTCCAGTTGCGGCAAGTGGGGGCCACTCCTCATCACGGTGCGCGGGCCTCCCACCATCGCGGCCTCTCCCGCTGCGGAGCACAGGCTCCAGATGCGCAGGCTCAGCAGCTTTGGCTCACGGGCCCAATTGCTCCGCGGCATGCGGGATCCTCCCAGACCAGGGATCGAACCCGTGGCCCCTGCCTTGGCAGGCAGACTCTCAACCACTGCACCACCAGGGAAGCCCCATCCCGTGTCTTTTTGATTCTGACTTTCACAGGTGAAAGGCCCAATAGTGGGACTTCCGGATCATATGGTGACTCAATTTTTACCTTTAAATGCGCTGCCATTCTGTTCCTATTATTGGCCGTTACCAGTTTACATCCCACTTAGACCGAGAGGTTACGCTATTCTCCACAACTTCTTCAACATCTATTGTTTGTAGACTTTTTGCTGATGGTCATTCTGACTGGTGTGAGGTGATACCTTTGTGTAGATTGGATTTGCATGCGTCTCATATTTCCTGATGTTTTGCGTTTATCAGTGTCCTTTTCACTTTTTTTTTAAGATTGAGCGAAACGTACAACTTCTAACTGCCTTCTTGAAAAATTTGCTGCGTTTGGATTCTTTTGGCCATTCCCTTCCCCAGGACATTTTTTGAGGGCATGAGTCATTTACAGCCCTGCAGTCCTTGTGAATATTAGTGACCATTAGCAGTAGATTTAAAGCTGCTGTTTGAGGAAACGGCTTTTGGGTGGCAGGATTTCTACGTTGCCAACTCTGCTTGCTAGGGAAACAGAACTTCGCTGCAAGTTGTGGTTTTAGGTTGCAGATTAGAGTGGAATGTGCCAGGACAAACCCCCATAAGTTTAACCTCCGTAATTCTTGTCTGTCTCTTTAAGTTGTAGTTTTTATCAGAGCAAATTTGATTGAAAAAAATTTTTTTTTTGTAGGAGTACAGAATCTTGTTCATTTACACATATACCTATATTTATTGATCTTTGGGTTCTTTTCCATGTAGGTTGTTACAGAGTGTTGAGTAGACCACTCTTGGTATTCCATAGGTCTTTGGGGATTATATATTTTATATGTATTAGTATATGTGTGTTAACCCCAATATCCTAATTTATCCATTCCTCACACGTTTTCTTTGTCTTAACCATAAGTTTGTCTTCTCAATCTGAGATTGCCTTTCTCTATGGAAATATGTTCATTTTTATGAATTTTCAGATAACATAAGGGACATCATAGGGCATTTGTCTTTCTCATTCTGACTTACTTCACGTTGTGTGATTATCTCTAGGCTCCTCTGTGGTGCTGCATATGCCATTCTTTTATTTTTTTCCGTGACGGATATTCCATTCTGTCCATATTACCACTTCTTCTTTGTCCATTCATCTGATTATGGACCTTTTTTGTGTTTCCATGTCTTGGCTATTTCAGTATTGCTGCAGTGCACATTTGCCTGCCTCTGTCTTTCCGATTCTTGTGGTCTTAGGTTATAGGCCCAAAAGGTGCCCTGCCGCATCATATGGTAGCTCAATTTTTACGTTTTAAAGCAGCTCCGTTCAGTTTTCGTTAGTGCTGTTACCACTTTACATTCCACCAGCATCTAGAAATTACAGAGTTCTCTAAAAGCCCTTAGCATTTATAGTTTGTAGACTTTTTGCTGATGGTCATTTGACTGGTGTGAGCTGAAACGTTTTCACGTTGGATTTGCATGTGGCTAATAATTCCTTATACTGAACTTTAGGCATGTCCTCTTTTTTCTTTTCCTTCTTTTTTAAAGAGTGACTACAACTTCCCTCTTCGTATTGACTTCTTGAAAAAGTTGTAATGTGTAGAATTTTCTTGCCTATTCCCTACCCCAGGGCATTTGTTGAGGGCAGGTGTCATTTACAGCCCTGCAGTCCTTGTGACTATTAAGCAACCATTAGCACTTGGTTTAAAGCTGCTGTTATGGGAAACAACCACAAGGCGGCAGCATTATTACGTTCTCAACGCTTGTTACTAGTGCAAAAGAGTCTTCCTGAAAGTAGTGTTCCAAGGTTGTAAATGAGAGTGGAATGTGCTGGGACAAGCCCCCAGAAGTTTATGTCACCTTACTTATGTTTGTTTTTTAAATTTAATTTCTATTTCTTATCGGAGTAAATTTGATTAGAGTGTTGTGGTTTTCTGGCTGTACAGAATCTGCTCAATGATTCATACATATGTCTGGTCATCTTCGGATCCTGTTACCTTGTATGTTATTACAGAAAGTTGAGTAGACCTCCCTTGGTATTTGGTAGGTGTTTTGTCTTTATATATTTTATATGTATTGGTGAGTATATAATTCATATGGTTTATATGTTATATGTTTATATACATTTAACATACATTAGTATATCTATGTTAGCCCCATAGTCCTAATTTATCCATCCTCCCACCTTTCATTTTGGCTAACCATTAGTTTGTTTTATAAGTCTGTGAGTGTCTTTTTCTGTGAAAATATGTTTATTGGTAGCAACCTTAGGCTAACATGTATACAAGATATCATAGGATATTTATCATTCCCTCTTGACTTACTTAAGCTAATATGATTATTTCTAGGCTCATGTGTAGTCCTGAAAACGGCATTGTTCATTTTTTTCCCGAGGCTACTCTTCCATTCGGTATGTGTACCACTTCTTCTGTGTCCATTTATCTGTTGATGGACATTTTGTTTGCTTCCATGTCTTGGCTATTGTAAATACTGCTGCAATACACGATTTTCCATCCCGTGTCTTTTTTTTTTTAAGATTTTTTTTTAAATTAATTAATGAATTTATTTATTTATTTTTGGCTGTGCTGGTTCCTTGTTTCTGTGCGAGGGCTTTCTCCAGTTGCGGCAAGTGGGGGCCACTCCTCATCACGGTGCGCGGGCCTCCCACCATCGCGGCCTCTCCCGCTGCGGAGCACAGGCTCCAGATGCGCAGGCTCAGCAGCTTTGGCTCACGGGCCCAATTGCTCCGCGGCATGCGGGATCCTCCCAGACCAGGGATCGAACCCGTGGCCCCTGCCTTGGCAGGCAGACTCTCAACCACTGCACCACCAGGGAAGCCCCATCCCGTGTCTTTTTGATTCTGACTTTCACAGGTGAAAGGCCCAATAGTGGGACTTCCGGATCATATGGTGACTCAATTTTTACCTTTAAATGCGCTGCCATTCTGTTCCTATTATTGGCCGTTACCAGTTTACATCCCACTTAGACCGAGAGGTTACGCTATTCTCCACAACTTCTTCAACATCTATTGTTTGTAGACTTTTTGCTGATGGTCATTCTGACTGGTGTGAGGTGATACCTTTGTGTAGATTGGATTTGCATGCGTCTCATATTTCCTGATGTTTTGCGTTTATCAGTGTCCTTTTCACTTTTTTTTTAAGATTGAGCGAAACGTACAACTTCTAACTGCCTTCTTGAAAAATTTGCTGCGTTTGGATTCTTTTGGCCATTCCCTTCCCCAGGACATTTTTTGAGGGCATGAGTCATTTACAGCCCTGCAGTCCTTGTGAATATTAGTGACCATTAGCAGTAGATTTAAAGCTGCTGTTTGAGGAAACGGCTTTTGGGTGGCAGGATTTCTACGTTGCCAACTCTGCTTGCTAGGGAAACAGAACTTCGCTGCAAGTTGTGGTTTTAGGTTGCAGATTAGAGTGGAATGTGCCAGGACAAACCCCCATAAGTTTAACCTCCGTAATTCTTGTCTGTCTCTTTAAGTTGTAGTTTTTATCAGAGCAAATTTGATTGAAAAAAATTTTTTTTTTGTAGGAGTACAGAATCTTGTTCATTTACACATATACCTATATTTATTGATCTTTGGGTCCTTTTCCATGTAGGTTGTTACAGAGTGTTGAGTAGACCACTCTTGGTATTCCATAGGTCTTTGGGGATTATATATTTTATATGTATTAGTATATGTGTGTTAACCCCAATATCCTAATTTATCCATTCCTCACACGTTTTCTTTGTCTTAACCATAAGTTTGTCTTCTCAATCTGAGATTGCCTTTCTCTATGGAAATATGTTCATTTTTATGAATTTTCAGATAACATAAGGGACATCATAGGGCATTTGTCTTTCTCATTCTGACTTACTTCACGTTGTGTGATTATCTCTAGGCTCCTCTGTGGTGCTGCATATGCCATTCTTTTATTTTTTTCCGTGACGGATATTCCATTCTGTCCATATTACCACTTCTTCTTTGTCCATTCATCTGATTATGGACCTTTTTTGTGTTTCCATGTCTTGGCTATTTCAGTATTGCTGCAGTGCACATTTGCCTGCCTCTGTCTTTCCGATTCTTGTGGTCTTAGGTTATAGGCCCAAAAGGTGCCCTGCCGCATCATATGGTAGCTCAATTTTTACGTTTTAAAGCAGCTCCGTTCAGTTTTCGTTAGTGCTGTTACCACTTTACATTCCACCAGCATCTAGAAATTACAGAGTTCTCTAAAAGCCCTTAGCATTTATAGTTTGTAGACTTTTTGCTGATGGTCATTTGACTGGTGTGAGCTGAAACGTTTTCACGTTGGATTTGCATGTGGCTAATAATTCCTTATACTGAACTTTAGGCATGTCCTCTTTTTTCTTTTCCTTCTTTTTTAAAGAGTGACTACAACTTCCCTCTTCGTATTGACTTCTTGAAAAAGTTGTAATGTGTAGAATTTTCTTGCCTATTCCCTACCCCAGGGCATTTGTTGAGGGCAGGTGTCATTTACAGCCCTGCAGTCCTTGTGACTATTAAGCAACCATTAGCACTTGGTTTAAAGCTGCTGTTATGGGAAACAACCACAAGGCGGCAGCATTATTACGTTCTCAACGCTTGTTACTAGTGCAAAAGAGTCTTCCTGAAAGTAGTGTTCCAAGGTTGTAAATGAGAGTGGAATGTGCTGGGACAAGCCCCCAGAAGTTTATGTCACCTTACTTATGTTTGTTTTTTAAATTTAATTTCTATTTCTTATCGGAGTAAATTTGATTAGAGTGTTGTGGTTTTCTGGCTGTACAGAATCTGCTCAATGATTCATACATATGTCTGGTCATCTTCGGATCCTGTTACCTTGTATGTTATTACAGAAAGTTGAGTAGACCTCCCTTGGTATTTGGTAGGTGTTTTGTCTTTATATATTTTATATGTATTGGTGAGTATATAATTCATATGGTTTATATGTTATATGTTTATATACATTTAACATACATTAGTATATCTATGTTAGCCCCATAGTCCTAATTTATCCATCCTCCCACCTTTCATTTTGGCTAACCATTAGTTTGTTTTATAAGTCTGTGAGTGTCTTTTTCTGTGAAAATATGTTTATTGGTAGCAACCTTAGGCTAACATGTATACAAGATATCATAGGATATTTATCATTCCCTCTTGACTTACTTAAGCTAATATGATTATTTCTAGGCTCATGTGTAGTCCTGAAAACGGCATTGTTCATTTTTTTCCCGAGGCTACTCTTCCATTCGGTATGTGTACCACTTCTTCTGTGTCCATTTATCTGTTGATGGACATTTTGTTTGCTTCCATGTCTTGGCTATTGTAAATACTGCTGCAATACACGATTTTCCATCCCGTGTCTTTTTTTTTTTAAGATTTTTTTTTAAATTAATTAATGAATTTATTTATTTA
This sequence comes from Balaenoptera borealis, assembly GCF_965194805.1. Classification (NCBI taxonomy): domain Eukaryota; kingdom Metazoa; phylum Chordata; class Mammalia; order Artiodactyla; family Balaenopteridae; genus Balaenoptera; species Balaenoptera borealis. Next base: position 31,975 of record NW_028122484.1, on the reverse strand, counting down.
TTTTTGGCTGTGCTGGTTCCTTGTTTCTGTGCGAGGGCTTTCTCCAGTTGCGGCAAGTGGGGGCCACTCCTCATCACGGTGCGCGGGCCTCCCACCATCGCGGCCTCTCCCGCTGCGGAGCACAGGCTCCAGATGCGCAGGCTCAGCAGCTTTGGCTCACGGGCCCAATTGCTCCGCGGCATGCGGGATCCTCCCAGACCAGGGATCGAACCCGTGGCCCCTGCCTTGGCAGGCAGACTCTCAACCACTGCACCACCAGGGAAGCCCCATCCCGTGTCTTTTTGATTCTGACTTTCACAGGTGAAAGGCCCAATAGTGGGACTTCCGGATCATATGGTGACTCAATTTTTACCTTTAAATGCGCTGCCATTCTGTTCCTATTATTGGCCGTTACCAGTTTACATCCCACTTAGACCGAGAGGTTACGCTATTCTCCACAACTTCTTCAACATCTATTGTTTGTAGACTTTTTGCTGATGGTCATTCTGACTGGTGTGAGGTGATACCTTTGTGTAGATTGGATTTGCATGCGTCTCATATTTCCTGATGTTTTGCGTTTATCAGTGTCCTTTTCACTTTTTTTTTAAGATTGAGCGAAACGTACAACTTCTAACTGCCTTCTTGAAAAATTTGCTGCGTTTGGATTCTTTTGGCCATTCCCTTCCCCAGGACATTTTTTGAGGGCATGAGTCATTTACAGCCCTGCAGTCCTTGTGAATATTAGTGACCATTAGCAGTAGATTTAAAGCTGCTGTTTGAGGAAACGGCTTTTGGGTGGCAGGATTTCTACGTTGCCAACTCTGCTTGCTAGGGAAACAGAACTTCGCTGCAAGTTGTGGTTTTAGGTTGCAGATTAGAGTGGAATGTGCCAGGACAAACCCCCATAAGTTTAACCTCCGTAATTCTTGTCTGTCTCTTTAAGTTGTAGTTTTTATCAGAGCAAATTTGATTGAAAAAAAATTTTTTTTTGTAGGAGTACAGAATCTTGTTCATTTACACATATACCTATATTTATTGATCTTTGGGTCCTTTTCCATGTAGGTTGTTACAGAGTGTTGAGTAGACCACTCTTGGTATTCCATAGGTCTTTGGGGATTATATATTTTATATGTATTAGTATATGTGTGTTAACCCCAATATCCTAATTTATCCATTCCTCACACGTTTTCTTTGTCTTAACCATAAGTTTGTCTTCTCAATCTGAGATTGCCTTTCTCTATGGAAATATGTTCATTTTTATGAATTTTCAGATAACATAAGGGACATCATAGGGCATTTGTCTTTCTCATTCTGACTTACTTCACGTTGTGTGATTATCTCTAGGCTCCTCTGTGGTGCTGCATATGCCATTCTTTTATTTTTTTCCGTGACGGATATTCCATTCTGTCCATATTACCACTTCTTCTTTGTCCATTCATCTGATTATGGACCTTTTTTGTGTTTCCATGTCTTGGCTATTTCAGTATTGCTGCAGTGCACATTTGCCTGCCTCTGTCTTTCCGATTCTTGTGGTCTTAGGTTATAGGCCCAAAAGGTGCCCTGCCGCATCATATGGTAGCTCAATTTTTACGTTTTAAAGCAGCTCCGTTCAGTTTTCGTTAGTGCTGTTACCACTTTACATTCCACCAGCATCTAGAAATTACAGAGTTCTCTAAAAGCCCTTAGCATTTATAGTTTGTAGACTTTTTGCTGATGGTCATTTGACTGGTGTGAGCTGAAACGTTTTCACGTTGGATTTGCATGTGGCTAATAATTCCTTATACTGAACTTTAGGCATGTCCTCTTTTTTCTTTTCCTTCTTTTTTAAAGAGTGACTACAACTTCCCTCTTCGTATTGACTTCTTGAAAAAGTTGTAATGTGTAGAATTTTCTTGCCTATTCCCTACCCCAGGGCATTTGTTGAGGGCAGGTGTCATTTACAGCCCTGCAGTCCTTGTGACTATTAAGCAACCATTAGCACTTGGTTTAAAGCTGCTGTTATGGGAAACAACCACAAGGCGGCAGCATTATTACGTTCTCAACGCTTGTTACTAGTGCAAAAGAGTCTTCCTGAAAGTAGTGTTCCAAGGTTGTAAATGAGAGTGGAATGTGCTGGGACAAGCCCCCAGAAGTTTATGTCACCTTACTTATGTTTGTTTTTTAAATTTAATTTCTATTTCTTATCGGAGTAAATTTGATTAGAGTGTTGTGGTTTTCTGGCTGTACAGAATCTGCTCAATGATTCATACATATGTCTGGTCATCTTCGGATCCTGTTACCTTGTATGTTATTACAGAAAGTTGAGTAGACCTCCCTTGGTATTTGGTAGGTGTTTTGTCTTTATATATTTTATATGTATTGGTGAGTATATAATTCATATGGTTTATATGTTATATGTTTATATACATTTAACATACATTAGTATATCTATGTTAGCCCCATAGTCCTAATTTATCCATCCTCCCACCTTTCATTTTGGCTAACCATTAGTTTGTTTTATAAGTCTGTGAGTGTCTTTTTCTGTGAAAATATGTTTATTGGTAGCAACCTTAGGCTAACATGTATACAAGATATCATAGGATATTTATCATTCCCTCTTGACTTACTTAAGCTAATATGATTATTTCTAGGCTCATGTGTAGTCCTGAAAACGGCATTGTTCATTTTTTTCCCGAGGCTACTCTTCCATTCGGTATGTGTACCACTTCTTCTGTGTCCATTTATCTGTTGATGGACATTTTGTTTGCTTCCATGTCTTGGCTATTGTAAATACTGCTGCAATACACGATTTTCCATCCCGTGTCTTTTTTTTTTTAAGATTTTTTTTTAAATTAATTAATGAATTTATTTATTTATTTTTGGCTGTGCTGGTTCCTTGTTTCTGTGCGAGGGCTTTCTCCAGTTGCGGCAAGTGGGGGCCACTCCTCATCACGGTGCGCGGGCCTCCCACCATCGCGGCCTCTCCCGCTGCGGAGCACAGGCTCCAGATGCGCAGGCTCAGCAGCTTTGGCTCACGGGCCCAATTGCTCCGCGGCATGCGGGATCCTCCCAGACCAGGGATCGAACCCGTGGCCCCTGCCTTGGCAGGCAGACTCTCAACCACTGCACCACCAGGGAAGCCCCATCCCGTGTCTTTTTGATTCTGACTTTCACAGGTGAAAGGCCCAATAGTGGGACTTTCGGATCATATGGTGACTCAATTTTTACCTTTAAATGCGCTGCCATTCTGTTCCTATTATTGGCCGTTACCAGTTTACATCCCACTTAGACCGAGAGGTTACGCTATTCTCCACAACTTCTTCAACATCTATTGTTTGTAGACTTTTTGCTGATGGTCATTCTGACTGGTGTGAGGTGATACCTTTGTGTAGATTGGATTTGCATGCGTCTCATATTTCCTGATGTTTTGCGTTTATCAGTGTCCTTTTCACTTTTTTTTTAAGATTGAGCGAAACGTACAACTTCTAACTGCCTTCTTGAAAAATTTGCTGCGTTTGGATTCTTTTGGCCATTCCCTTCCCCAGGACATTTTTTGAGGGCATGAGTCATTTACAGCCCTGCAGTCCTTGTGAATATTAGTGACCATTAGCAGTAGATTTAAAGCTGCTGTTTGAGGAAACGGCTTTTGGGTGGCAGGATTTCTACGTTGCCAACTCTGCTTGCTAGGGAAACAGAACTTCGCTGCAAGTTGTGGTTTTAGGTTGCAGATTAGAGTGGAATGTGCCAGGACAAACCCCCATAAGTTTAACCTCCGTAATTCTTGTCTGTCTCTTTAAGTTGTAGTTTTTATCAGAGCAAATTTGATTGAAAAAAAATTTTTTTTTGTAGGAGTACAGAATCTTGTTCATTTACACATATACCTATATTTATTGATCTTTGGGTCCTTTTCCATGTAGGTTGTTACAGAGTGTTGAGTAGACCACTCTTGGTATTCCATAGGTCTTTGGGGATTATATATTTTATATGTATTAGTATATGTGTGTTAACCCCAATATCCTAATTTATCCATTCCTCACACGTTTTCTTTGGCTTAACCATAAGTTTGTCTTCTCAATCTGAGATTGCCTTTCTCTATGGAAATATGTTCATTTTTATGAATTTTCAGATAACATAAGGGACATCATAGGGCATTTGTCTTTCTCATTCTGACTTACTTCACGTTGTGTGATTATCTCTAGGCTCCTCTGTGGTGCTGCATATGCCATTCTTTTATTTTTTTCCGTGACGGATATTCCATTCTGTCCATATTACCACTTCTTCTTTGTCCATTCATCTGATTATGGACCTTTTTTGTGTTTCCATGTCTTGGCTATTTCAGTATTGCTGCAGTGCACATTTGCCTGCCTCTGTCTTTCCGATTCTTGTGGTCTTAGGTTATAGGCCCAAAAGGTGCCCTGCCGCATCATATGGTAGCTCAATTTTTACGTTTTAAAGCAGCTCCGTTCAGTTTTCGTTAGTGCTGTTACCACTTTACATTCCACCAGCATCTAGAAATTACAGAGTTCTCTAAAAGCCCTTAGCATTTATAGTTTGTAGACTTTTTGCTGATGGTCATTTGACTGGTGTGAGCTGAAACGTTTTCACGTTGGATTTGCATGTGGCTAATAATTCCTTATACTGAACTTTAGGCATGTCCTCTTTTTTCTTTTCCTTCTTTTTTAAAGAGTGACTACAACTTCCCTCTTCGTATTGACTTCTTGAAAAAGTTGTAATGTGTAGAATTTTCTTGCCTATTCCCTACCCCAGGGCATTTGTTGAGGGCAGGTGTCATTTACAGCCCTGCAGTCCTTGTGACTATTAAGCAACCATTAGCACTTGGTTTAAAGCTGCTGTTATGGGAAACAACCACAAGGCGGCAGCATTATTACGTTCTCAACGCTTGTTACTAGTGCAAAAGAGTCTTCCTGAAAGTAGTGTTCCAAGGTTGTAAATGAGAGTGGAATGTGCTGGGACAAGCCCCCAGAAGTTTATGTCACCTTACTTATGTTTGTTTTTTAAATTTAATTTCTATTTCTTATCGGAGTAAATTTGATTAGAGTGTTGTGGTTTTCTGGCTGTACAGAATCTGCTCAATGATTCATACATATGTCTGGTCATCTTCGGATCCTGTTACCTTGTATGTTATTACAGAAAGTTGAGTAGACCTCCCTTGGTATTTGGTAGGTGTTTTGTCTTTATATATTTTATATGTATTGGTGAGTATATAATTCATATGGTTTATATGTTATATGTTTATATACATTTAACATACATTAGTATATCTATGTTAGCCCCATAGTCCTAATTTATCCATCCTCCCACCTTTCATTTTGGCTAACCATTAGTTTGTTTTATAAGTCTGTGAGTGTCTTTTTCTGTGAAAATATGTTTATTGGTAGCAACCTTAGGCTAACATGTATACAAGATATCATAGGATATTTATCATTCCCTCTTGACTTACTTAAGCTAATATGATTATTTCTAGGCTCATGTGTAGTCCTGAAAACGGCATTGTTCATTTTTTTCCCGAGGCTACTCTTCCATTCGGTATGTGTACCACTTCTTCTGTGTCCATTTATCTGTTGATGGACATTTTGTTTGCTTCCATGTCTTGGCTATTGTAAATACTGCTGCAATACACGATTTTCCATCCCGTGTCTTTTTTTTTTTAAGATTTTTTTTTAAATTAATTAATGAATTTATTTATTTATTTTTGGCTGTGCTGGTTCCTTGTTTCTGTGCGAGGGCTTTCTCCAGTTGCGGCAAGTGGGGGCCACTCCTCATCATGGTGCGCGGGCCTCCCACCATCGCGGCCTCTCCCGCTGCGGAGCACAGGCTCCAGATGCGCAGGCTCAGCAGCTTTGGCTCACGGGCCCAATTGCTCCGCGGCATGCGGGATCCTCCCAGACCAGGGATCGAACCCGTGGCCCCTGCCTTGGCAGGCAGACTCTCAACCACTGCACCACCAGGGAAGCCCCATCCCGTGTCTTTTTGATTCTGACTTTCACAGGTGAAAGGCCCAATAGTGGGACTTCCGGATCATATGGTGACTCAATTTTTACCTTTAAATGCGCTGCCATTCTGTTCCTATTATTGGCCGTTACCAGTTTACATCCCACTTAGACCGAGAGGTTACGCTATTCTCCACAACTTCTTCAACATCTATTGTTTGTAGACTTTTTGCTGATGGTCATTCTGACTGGTGTGAGGTGATACCTTTGTGTAGATTGGATTTGCATGCGTCTCATATTTCCTGATGTTTTGCGTTTATCAGTGTCCTTTTCACTTTTTTTTTAAGATTGAGCGAAACGTACAACTTCTAACTGCCTTCTTGAAAAATTTGCTGCGTTTGGATTTTTTTGGCCATTCCCTTCCCCAGGACATTTTTTGAGGGCATGAGTCATTTACAGCCCTGCAGTCCTTGTGAATATTAGTGACCATTAGCAGTAGATTTAAAGCTGCTGTTTGAGGAAACGGCTTTTGGGTGGCAGGATTTCTACGTTGCCAACTCTGCTTGCTAGGGAAACAGAACTTCGCTGCAAGTTGTGGTTTTAGGTTGCAGATTAGAGTGGAATGTGCCAGGACAAACCCCCATAAGTTTACCCTCCGTAATTCTTGTCTGTCTCTTTAAGTTGTAGTTTTTATCAGAGCAAATTTGATTGAAAAAAATTTTTTTTTTGTAGGAGTACAGAATCTTGTTCATTTACACATATACCTATATTTATTGATCTTTGGGTCCTTTTCCATGTAGGTTGTTACAGAGTGTTGAGTAGACCACTCTTGGTATTCCATAGGTCTTTGGGGATTATATATTTTATATGTATTAGTATATGTGTGTTAACCCCAATATCCTAATTTATCCATTCCTCACACGTTTTCTTTGGCTTAACCATAAGTTTGTCTTCTCAATCTGAGATTGCCTTTCTCTATGGAAATATGTTCATTTTTATGAATTTTCAGATAACATAAGGGACATCATAGGGCATTTGTCTTTCTCATTCTGACTTACTTCACGTTGTGTGATTATCTCTAGGCTCCTCTGTGGTGCTGCATATGCCATTCTTTTATTTTTTTCCGTGACGGATATTCCATTCTGTCCATATTACCACTTCTTCTTTGTCCATTCATCTGATTATGGACCTTTTTTGTGTTTCCATGTCTTGGCTATTTCAGTATTGCTGCAGTGCACATTTGCCTGCCTCTGTCTTTCCGATTCTTGTGGTCTTAGGTTATAGGCCCAAAAGGTGCCCTGCCGCATCATATGGTAGCTCAATTTTTACGTTTTAAAGCAGCTCCGTTCAGTTTTCGTTAGTGCTGTTACCACTTTACATTCCACCAGCATCTAGAAATTACAGAGTTCTCTAAAAGCCCTTAGCATTTATAGTTTGTAGACTTTTTGCTGATGGTCATTTGACTGGTGTGAGCTGAAACGTTTTCACGTTGGATTTGCATGTGGCTAATAATTCCTTATACTGAACTTTAGGCATGTCCTCTTTTTTCTTTTCCTTCTTTTTTAAAGAGTGACTACAACTTCCCTCTTCGTATTGACTTCTTGAAAAAGTTGTAATGTGTAGAATTTTCTTGCCTATTCCCTACCCCAGGGCATTTGTTGAGGGCAGGTGTCATTTACAGCCCTGCAGTCCTTGTGACTATTAAGCAACCATTAGCACTTGGTTTAAAGCTGCTGTTATGGGAAACAACCACAAGGCGGCAGCATTATTACGTTCTCAACGCTTGTTACTAGTGCAAAAGAGTCTTCCTGAAAGTAGTGTTCCAAGGTTGTAAATTAGAGTGGAATGTGCTGGGACAAGCCCCCAGAAGTTTATGTCACCTTACTTATGTTTGTTTTTTAAATTTAATTTCTATTTCTTATCGGAGTAAATTTGATTAGAGTGTTGTGGTTTTCTGGCTGTACAGAATCTGCTCAATGATTCATACATATGTCTGGTCATCTTCGGATCCTGTTACCTTGTATGTTATTACAGAAAGTTGAGTAGACCTCCCTTGGTATTTGGTAGGTGTTTTGTCTTTATATATTTTATATGTATTGGTGAGTATATAATTCATATGGTTTATATGTTATATGTTTATATACATTTAACATACATTAGTATATCTATGTTAGCCCCATAGTCCTAATTTATCCATCCTCCCACCTTTCATTTTGGCTAACCATTAGTTTGTTTTATAAGTCTGTGAGTGTCTTTTTCTGTGAAAATATGTTTATTGGTAGCAACCTTAGGCTAACATGTATACAAGATATCATAGGATATTTATCATTCCCTCTTGACTTACTTAAGCTAATATGATTATTTCTAGGCTCATGTGTAGTCCTGAAAACGGCATTGTTCATTTTTTTCCCGAGGCTACTCTTCCATTCGGTATGTGTACCACTTCTTCTGTGTCCATTTATCTGTTGATGGACATTTTGTTTGCTTCCATGTCTTGGCTATTGTAAATACTGCTGCAATACACGATTTTCCATCCCGTGTCTTTTTTTTTTTAAGATTTTTTTTTAAATTAATTAATGAATTTATTTATTTATTTTTGGCTGTGCTGGTTCCTTGTTTCTGTGCGAGGGCTTTCTCCAGTTGCGGCAAGTGGGGGCCACTCCTCATCACGGTGCGCGGGCCTCCCACCATCGCGGCCTCTCCCGCTGCGGAGCACAGGCTCCAGATGCGCAGGCTCAGCAGCTTTGGCTCACGGGCCCAATTGCTCCGCGGCATGCGGGATCCTCCCAGACCAGGGATCGAACCCGTGGCCCCTGCCTTGGCAGGCAGACTCTCAACCACTGCACCACCAGGGAAGCCCCATCCCGTGTCTTTTTGATTCTGACTTTCACAGGTGAAAGGCCCAATAGTGGGACTTCCGGATCATATGGTGACTCAATTTTTACCTTTAAATGCGCTGCCATTCTGTTCCTATTATTGGCCGTTACCAGTTTACATCCCACTTAGACCGAGAGGTTACGCTATTCTCCACAACTTCTTCAACATCTATTGTTTGTAGACTTTTTGCTGATGGTCATTCTGACTGGTGTGAGGTGATACCTTTGTGTAGATTGGATTTGCATGCGTCTCATATTTCCTGATGTTTTGCGTTTATCAGTGTCCTTTTCACTTTTTTTTTAAGATTGAGCGAAACGTACAACTTCTAACTGCCTTCTTGAAAAATTTGCTGCGTTTGGATTCTTTTGGCCATTCCCTTCCCCAGGACATTTTTTGAGGGCATGAGTCATTTACAGCCCTGCAGTCCTTGTGAATATTAGTGACCATTAGCAGTAGATTTAAAGCTGCTGTTTGAGGAAACGGCTTTTGGGTGGCAGGATTTCTACGTTGCCAACTCTGCTTGCTAGGGAAACAGAACTTCGCTGCAAGTTGTGGTTTTAGGTTGCAGATTAGAGTGGAATGTGCCAGGACAAACCCCCATAAGTTTAACCTCCGTAATTCTTGTCTGTCTCTTTAAGTTGTAGTTTTTATCAGAGCAAATTTGATTGAAAAAAATTTTTTTTTTGTAGGAGTACAGAATCTTGTTCATTTACACATATACCTATATTTATTGATCTTTGGGTCCTTTTCCATGTAGGTTGTTACAGAGTGTTGAGTAGACCACTCTTGGTATTCCATAGGTCTTTGGGGGTTATATATTTTATATGTATTAGTATATGTGTGTTAACCCCAATATCCTAATTTATCCATTCCTCACACGTTTTCTTTGGCTTAACCATAAGTTTGTCTTCTCAATCTGAGATTGCCTTTCTCTATGGAAATATGTTCATTTTTATGAATTTTCAGATAACATAAGGGACATCATAGGGCATTTGTCTTTCTCATTCTGACTTACTTCACGTTGTGTGATTATCTCTAGGCTCCTCTGTGGTGCTGCATATGCCATTCTTTTATTTTTTTCCGTGACGGATATTCCATTCTGTCCATATTACCACTTCTTCTTTGTCCATTCATCTGATTATGGACCTTTTTTGTGTTTCCATGTCTTGGCTATTTCAGTATTGCTGCAGTGCACATTTGCCTGCCTCTGTCTTTCCGATTCTTGTGGTCTTAGGTTATAGGCCCAAAAGGTGCCCTGCCGCATCATATGGTAGCTCAATTTTTACGTTTTAAAGCAGCTCCGTTCAGTTTTCGTTAGTGCTGTTACCACTTTACATTCCACCAGCATCTAGAAATTACAGAGTTCTCTAAAAGCCCTTAGCATTTATAGTTTGTAGACTTTTTGCTGATGGTCATTTGACTGGTGTGAGCTGAAACGTTTTCACGTTGGATTTGCATGTGGCTAATAATTCCTTATACTGAACTTTAGGCATGTCCTCTTTTTTCTTTTCCTTCTTTTTTAAAGAGTGACTACAACTTCCCTCTTCGTATTGACTTCTTGAAAAAGTTGTAATGTGTAGAATTTTCTTGCCTATTCCCTACCCCAGGGCATTTGTTGAGGGCAGGTGTCATTTACAGCCCTGCAGTCCTTGTGACTATTAAGCAACCATTAGCACTTGGTTTAAAGCTGCTGTTATGGGAAACAACCACAAGGCGGCAGCATTATTACGTTCTCAACGCTTGTTACTAGTGCAAAAGAGTCTTCCTGAAAGTAGTGTTCCAAGGTTGTAAATTAGAGTGGAATGTGCTGGGACAAGCCCCCAGAAGTTTATGTCACCTTACTTATGTTTGTTTTTTAAATTTAATTTCTATTTCTTATCGGAGTAAATTTGATTAGAGTGTTGTGGTTTTCTGGCTGTACAGAATCTGCTCAATGATTCATACATATGTCTGGTCATCTTCGGATCCTGTTACCTTGTATGTTATTACAGAAAGTTGAGTAGACCTCCCTTGGTATTTGGTAGGTGTTTTGTCTTTATATATTTTATATGTATTGGTGAGTATATAATTCATATGGTTTATATGTTATATGTTTATATACATTTAACATACATTAGTATATCTATGTTAGCCCCATAGTCCTAATTTATCCATCCTCCCACCTTTCATTTTGGCTAACCATTAGTTTGTTTTATAAGTCTGTGAGTGTCTTTTTCTGTGAAAATATGTTTATTGGTAGCAACCTTAGGCTAACATGTATACAAGATATCATAGGATATTTATCATTCCCTCTTGACTTACTTAAGCTAATATGATTATTTCTAGGCTCATGTGTAGTCCTGAAAACGGCATTGTTCATTTTTTTCCCGAGGCTACTCTTCCATTCGGTATGTGTACCACTTCTTCTGTGTCCATTTATCTGTTGATGGACATTTTGTTTGCTTCCATGTCTTGGCTATTGTAAATACTGCTGCAATACACGATTTTCCATCCCGTGTCTTTTTTTTTTTTAAGATTTTTTTTTAAATTAATTAATGAATTTATTTATTTATTTTTGGCTGTGCTGGTTCCTTGTTTCTGTGCGAGGGCTTTCTCCAGTTGCGGCAAGTGGGGGCCACTCCTCATCACGGTGCGCGGGCCTCCCACCATCGCGGCCTCTCCCGCTGCGGAGCACAGGCTCCAGATGCGCAGGCTCAGCAGCTTTGGCTCACGGGCCCAATTGCTCCGCGGCATGCGGGATCCTCCCAGACCAGGGATCGAACCCGTGGCCCCTGCCTTGGCAGGCAGACTCTCAACCACTGCACCACCAGGGAAGCCCCATCCCGTGTCTTTTTGATTCTGACTTTCACAGGTGAAAGGCCCAATAGTGGGACTTCCGGATCATATGGTGACTCAATTTTTACCTTTAAATGCGCTGCCATTCTGTTCCTATTATTGGCCGTTACCAGTTTACATCCCACTTAGACCGAGAGGTTACGCTATTCTCCACAACTTCTTCAACATCTATTGTTTGTAGACTTTTTGCTGATGGTCATTCTGACTGGTGTGAGGTGATACCTTTGTGTAGATTGGATTTGCATGCGTCTCATATTTCCTGATGTTTTGCGTTTATCAGTGTCCTTTTCACTTTTTTTTTAAGATTGAGCGAAACGTACAACTTCTAACTGCCTTCTTGAAAAATTTGCTGCGTTTGGATTTTTTTGGCCATTCCCTTCCCCAGGACATTTTTTGAGGGCATGAGTCATTTACAGCCCTGCAGTCCTTGTGAATATTAGTGACCATTAGCAGTAGATTTAAAGCTGCTGTTTGAGGAAACGGCTTTTGGGTGGCAGGATTTCTACGTTGCCAACTCTGCTTGCTAGGGAAACAGAACTTCGCTGCAAGTTGTGGTTTTAGGTTGCAGATTAGAGTGGAATGTGCCAGGACAAACCCCCATAAGTTTAACCTCCGTAATTCTTGTCTGTCTCTTTAAGTTGTAGTTTTTATCAGAGCAAATTTGATTGAAAAAAATTTTTTTTTTGTAGGAGTACAGAATCTTGTTCATTTACACATATACCTATATTTATTGATCTTTGGGTCCTTTTCCATGTAGGTTGTTACAGAGTGTTGAGTAGACCACTCTTGGTATTCCATAGGTCTTTGGGGGTTATATATTTTATATGTATTAGTATATGTGTGTTAACCCCAATATCCTAATTTATCCATTCCTCACACGTTTTCTTTGGCTTAACCATAAGTTTGTCTTCTCAATCTGAGATTGCCTTTCTCTATGGAAATATGTTCATTTTTATGAATTTTCAGATAACATAAGGGACATCATAGGGCATTTGTCTTTCTCATTCTGACTTACTTCACGTTGTGTGATTATCTCTAGGCTCCTCTGTGGTGCTGCATATGCCATTCTTTTATTTTTTTCCGTGACGGATATTCCATTCTGTCCATATTACCACTTCTTCTTTGTCCATTCATCTGATTATGGACCTTTTTTGTGTTTCCATGTCTTGGCTATTTCAGTATTGCTGCAGTGCACATTTGCCTGCCTCTGTCTTTCCGATTCTTGTGGTCTTAGGTTATAGGCCCAAAAGGTGCCCTGCCGCATCATATGGTAGCTCAATTTTTACGTTTTAAAGCAGCTCCGTTCAGTTTTCGTTAGTGCTGTTACCACTTTACATTCCACCAGCATCTAGAAATTACAGAGTTCTCTAAAAGCCCTTAGCATTTATAGTTTGTAGACTTTTTGCTGATGGTCATTTGACTGGTGTGAGCTGAAACGTTTTCACGTTGGATTTGCATGTGGCTAATAATTCCTTATACTGAACTTTAGGCATGTCCTCTTTTTTCTTTTCCTTCTTTTTTAAAGAGTGACTACAACTTCCCTCTTCGTATTGACTTCTTGAAAAAGTTGTAATGTGTAGAATTTTCTTGCCTATTCCCTACCCCAGGGCATTTGTTGAGGGCAGGTGTCATTTACAGCCCTGCAGTCCTTGTGACTATTAAGCAACCATTAGCACTTGGTTTAAAGCTGCTGTTATGGGAAACAACCACAAGGCGGCAGCATTATTACGTTCTCAACGCTTGTTACTAGTGCAAAAGAGTCTTCCTGAAAGTAGTGTTCCAAGGTTGTAAATTAGAGTGGAATGTGCTGGGACAAGCCCCCAGAAGTTTATGTCACCTTACTTATGTTTGTTTTTTAAATTTAATTTCTATTTCTTATCGGAGTAAATTTGATTAGAGTGTTGTGGTTTTCTGGCTGTACAGAATCTGCTCAATGATTCATACATATGTCTGGTCATCTTCGGATCCTGTTACCTTGTATGTTATTACAGAAAGTTGAGTAGACCTCCCTTGGTATTTGGTAGGTGTTTTGTCTTTATATATTTTATATGTATTGGTGAGTATATAATTCATATGGTTTATATGTTATATGTTTATATACATTTAACATACATTAGTATATCTATGTTAGCCCCATAGTCCTAATTTATCCATCCTCCCACCTTTCATTTTGGCTAACCATTAGTTTGTTTTATAAGTCTGTGAGTGTCTTTTTCTGTGAAAATATGTTTATTGGTAGCAACCTTAGGCTAACATGTATACAAGATATCATAGGATATTTATCATTCCCTCTTGACTTACTTAAGCTAATATGATTATTTCTAGGCTCATGTGTAGTCCTGAAAACGGCATTGTTCATTTTTTTCCCGAGGCTACTCTTCCATTCGGTATGTGTACCACTTCTTCTGTGTCCATTTATCTGTTGATGGACATTTTGTTTGCTTCCATGTCTTGGCTATTGTAAATACTGCTGCAATACACGATTTTCCATCCCGTGTCTTTTTTTTTTTAAGATTTTTTTTTAAATTAATTAATGAATTTATTTATTTATTTTTGGCTGTGCTGGTTCCTTGTTTCTGTGCGAGGGCTTTCTCCAGTTGCGGCAAGTGGGGGCCACTCCTCATCACGGTGCGCGGGCCTCCCACCATCGCGGCCTCTCCCGCTGCGGAGCACAGGCTCCAGATGCGCAGGCTCAGCAGCTTTGGCTCACGGGCCCAATTGCTCCGCGGCATGCGGGATCCTCCCAGACCAGGGATCGAACCCGTGGCCCCTGCCTTGGCAGGCAGACTCTCAACCACTGCACCACCAGGGAAGCCCCATCCCGTGTCTTTTTGATTCTGACTTTCACAGGTGAAAGGCCCAATAGTGGGACTTCCGGATCATATGGTGACTCAATTTTTACCTTTAAATGCGCTGCCATTCTGTTCCTATTATTGGCCGTTACCAGTTTACATCCCACTTAGACCGAGAGGTTACGCTAATCTCCACAACTTCTTCAACATCTATTGTTTGTAGACTTTTTGCTGATGGTCATTCTGACTGGTGTGAGGTGATACCTTTGTGTAGATTGGATTTGCATGCGTCTCATATTTCCTGATGTTTTGCGTTTATCAGTGTCCTTTTCACTTTTTTTTTAAGATTGAGCGAAACGTACAACTTCTAACTGCCTTCTTGAAAAATTTGCTGCGTTTGGATTTTTTTGGCCATTCCCTTCCCCAGGACATTTTTTGAGGGCATGAGTCATTTACAGCCCTGCAGTCCTTGTGAATATTAGTGACCATTAGCAGTAGATTTAAAGCTGCTGTTTGAGGAAACGGCTTTTGGGTGGCAGGATTTCTACGTTGCCAGCTCTGCTTGCTAGGGAAACAGAACTTCGCTGCAAGTTGTGGTTTTAGATTGCAGATTAGAGTGGAATGTGCCAGGACAAACCCCCATAAGTTTAACCTCCGTAATTCTTGTCTGTCTCTTTAAGTTGTAGTTTTTATCAGAGCAAATTTGATTGAAAAAAATTTTTTTTTTGTAGGAGTACAGAATCTTGTTCATTTACACATATACCTATATTTATTGATCTTTGGGTCCTTTTCCATGTAGGTTGTTACAGAGTGTTGAGTAGACCACTCTTGGTATTCCATAGGTCTTTGGGGGTTATATATTTTATATGTATTAGTATATGTGTGTTAACCCCAATATCCTAATTTATCCATTCCTCACACGTTTTCTTTGGCTTAACCATAAGTTTGTCTTCTCAATCTGAGATTGCCTTTCTCTATGGAAATATGTTCATTTTTATGAATTTTCAGATAACATAAGGGACATCATAGGGCATTTGTCTTTCTCATTCTGACTTACTTCACGTTGTGTGATTATCTCTAGGCTCCTCTGTGGTGCTGCATATGCCATTCTTTTATTTTTTTCCGTGACGGATATTCCATTCTGTCCATATTACCACTTCTTCTTTGTCCATTCATCTGATTATGGACCTTTTTTGTGTTTCCATGTCTTGGCTATTTCAGTATTGCTGCAGTGCACATTTGCCTGCCTCTGTCTTTCCGATTCTTGTGGTCTTAGGTTATAGGCCCAAAAGGTGCCCTGCCGCATCATATGGTAGCTCAATTTTTACGTTTTAAAGCAGCTCCGTTCAGTTTTCGTTAGTGCTGTTACCACTTTACATTCCACCAGCATCTAGAAATTACAGAGTTCTCTAAAAGCCCTTAGCATTTATAGTTTGTAGACTTTTTGCTGATGGTCATTTGACTGGTGTGAGCTGAAACGTTTTCACGTTGGATTTGCATGTGGCTAATAATTCCTTATACTGAACTTTAGGCATGTCCTCTTTTTTCTTTTCCTTCTTTTTTAAAGAGTGACTACAACTTCCCTCTTCGTATTGACTTCTTGAAAAAGTTGTAATGTGTAGAATTTTCTTGCCTATTCCCTACCCCAGGGCATTTGTTGAGGGCAGGTGTCATTTACAGCCCTGCAGTCCTTGTGACTATTAAGCAACCATTAGCACTTGGTTTAAAGCTGCTGTTATGGGAAACAACCACAAGGCGGCAGCATTATTACGTTCTCAACGCTTGTTACTAGTGCAAAAGAGTCTTCCTGAAAGTAGTGTTCCAAGGTTGTAAATGAGAGTGGAATGTGCTGGGACAAGCCCCCAGAAGTTTATGTCACCTTACTTATGTTTGTTTTTTAAATTTAATTTCTATTTCTTATCGGAGTAAATTTGATTAGAGTGTTGTGGTTTTCTGGCTGTACAGAATCTGCTCAATGATTCATACATATGTCTGGTCATCTTCGGATCCTGTTACCTTGTATGTTATTACAGAAAGTTGAGTAGACCTCCCTTGGTATTTGGTAGGTGTTTTGTCTTTATATATTTTATATGTATTGGTGAGTATATAATTCATATGGTTTATATGTTATATGTTTATATACATTTAACATACATTAGTATATCTATGTTAGCCCCATAGTCCTAATTTATCCATCCTCCCACCTTTCATTTTGGCTAACCATTAGTTTGTTTTATAAGTCTGTGAGTGTCTTTTTCTGTGAAAATATGTTTATTGGTAGCAACCTTAGGCTAACATGTATACAAGATATCATAGGATATTTATCATTCCCTCTTGACTTACTTAAGCTAATATGATTATTTCTAGGCTCATGTGTAGTCCTGAAAACGGCATTGTTCATTTTTTTCCCGAGGCTACTCTTCCATTCGGTATGTGTACCACTTCTTCTGTGTCCATTTATCTGTTGATGGACATTTTGTTTGCTTCCATATCTTGGCTATTGTAAATACTGCTGCAGTACATAATTTTCCATCCCGTGACTTTTTGATTCTCGCTTTTACAGGTGAAATGCACAATAGTGGGCCTTCCGGATCATATGGTGACTCAATTTTTACATTTAAACACTCTGCCATTCTGTTCCTATTATTGGCCATTACCAGATTACATCCCAGTTAGACCGAGAGGGTACGCTATTCTCCACAACTTCTTCAGCATCTATTGTTTGTTGACTTTTTGCTGATGGTCATTCTGACTGGTGTGAGGTGATACCTTAGTGTAGATTGGATTTGCATGCATCTAATAATTCCTGATGTTTTGTGTTTATCAATGTGCTTTTCATTTTTTTTTAAGATAGAGCTAATGTTACAACTTCAAATTGCCTTCTTGAAAAATTTGCCGCGTTTGGATTTTTTTGGCCTTTCCCTACCCCAGGACATTTTTTGAGGGCATGAGTCATTTACAGCCCTGCAGTCCTTGTGAATATTAGTGACCATTAGCAGTAGATTTAAAGCTGCTGTTTGAGGAAACGGCCTTAGTGTGGCAGCATCTCTACATTGCCAACTCTGCTTGCTAGGGAAACAAAACCTTGCTGCAAGTTGTGCTTTTAGGTTGCAGATTAGAGTGGAATGTGCCAGGGCAAACCCCCATAAGTTTTAGCCTCCGTAATTCTTGTTTGTTTCTTTAAGTTGTAGTTTTTATCAGAGCAAATTTGATTGAAAAATGTCTTTTTTTCTAGGGTACAGAATCTTGTTCATTTACACATATACATATATCTATTGATCTTTGGGTCCTTTTCCATGTAGGTTGTTACAGAGTGTTGAGTAGACCACTTTTGGTATTCCGTAGGTCTTTGGGGATTAGATAGTTTAAATATATTAGTATATGTGTGTTAACCCCAATATCCTAATTTATCCATTCCTCACACGTTTTCTTTGGCTTAACCATAAGTTTGTCTTCTCAATCTGAGATTGCCTTTCTCTATGGAAATATGTTCATTTTTATGAATTTTCAGATAACATAAGGGACATCATAGGGCATTTGTCTTTCTCATTCTGACTTACTTCACGTTGTGTGATTATTTCTAGGCTCCTCTGTGGTGCTGCATATGCCATTCTTTTATTTTTTTTCGTGACTGATATTCCATTCTGTCCATATACCACTTCTTCTTTGTACATTCATCTGATTATGGACCTTTTTTTTGCTTCCATGTCTTGGCTCTTTCAATATTGCTGGAGTGCACATTTGCCAGCCTCTGTCTTTCCGATTCTTGTGGTCTTAGGTTATAGGCCAAAAAGGTGCCCTTCCGCATCATATGGCAGCTTAATTTTTACCTTTTAAAGCAGCTCCATTCAGTTTTCGTTAGTGCTGTTACCACTTTACATTCCACCAGCAGCTAGAAGGTACAGAGTTCTCTAAAAGCCCTTCAGCATTTATAGTTTGCAGAATTTTTGCTGATGGTCATTTGATTGGTGTGAGCTGAAACCTTTTTTACGTTGCATTTGCATGTGGCTAATAATTCCTTATACTGAGCTTTAGGCATGTCCTTTTTTTTCTTTTTCTTTTTTTTTAAAGAGTGACTACAACTTCCCTCTTCATATTGACTTCTTGAACAATTTTCATGTGTTGAATTTTCTTGCCTATTCCCTACCCCAGGGCATTTTTTGAGGATAGGTGTCTTTTACAGCCCTGCAGTCCTTGTGACTATTAAGCAACCATTAGCACCTGGTTTAAAGCTGCTGTTGTGGGAAACAGCCACAAGGCGGCAGCATTATTACGTTCTCAACTCTTTTTACTAGTGCAAAAGATCTTCCTGGAGGTAGTGTTCCAAGGTTGTAAATTAGAATGGAATGTGTTGGGACAAGCCCCCAGAAGTTTATGTCACCTTACTTTTGTTTGTTTTTTAAATTTAATTTCTATTTCTTATCGGAGTAAATTTGATTAGAGTGTTGTGGTTTTCTGGCTGTACAGAATCTGCTCAATGATTCATACATATGTCTGTTCATCTTCGGATTCTGTTACCTTGTATGTTATTACAGAATGTTGAGTAGACCTCCCTTGGTATTTGGTAGGTGTTTTGTCATTATATATTTTATATGTATTGGTGAGTATATAATTCATATAGTTTATATGTTATATGTTTATATACGTTTAACATACATTAGTATATCTATGTTAGCCCCATAGTCCTAATTTATCCATCCTCCCACCTTTCATTTTGGCTAAGCATTTGTTTGTTTTATAAGTCTGTGAGTGTCTTTTTCTGTGGAAATATGTTTATTGGTAGCAATCTTAGGATAACATGTATACATGGTATCATAGGATATTTGTCATTCCCTCTTGACTTACTTAACCTAATATGATTATTTCTAGGCTCATCTGTAGTCCTGAAAACGGCATTGTTCATTTTTTTCCCGAGGCTACTATTCCATTTGGTATGTGTACCACTTCTTCTGTGTCCATTTATCTGTTGATGGACATTTTGTTTGCTTCCATGTCTTGGCTGTTGTAAATACTGCTGCATTACACGGTTTTCCATCCTGTTCCTTTTTGATTCTGGCTTTCACAGGTGACAGGCCCAATAGTGGGCCTTCCAGATCATATGGTGACTCAATTTTTACCTTTAAATGCACTGCCGTCCTGTTCCTATTATTTGGCCGTTACCAGTTTACATCCCACTTAGACCGAGAGGTTACGCTTTTCTCCACAACTTCTTCAGCACCTATTGCTTGTTGACATTTTTTTCACACACACACAGTGTATTTTATTTTTACAAGAGATAAATAGACTGACACTAAGCATTGTACATGGATGACCACAACAAAAGCAACAATGATTGCAATTACCAAACCTGAAACACACTCATACTATGTCATAATATTGACATTCAGTCCAGTAATCCTCCACTGTAACAGCTCCTTTACTTTGCAGTGAAAATTGATTTGTATATTCTTTGCCTCTGAGTCCTTGTGGGATTTTTTTTTAAATTCAGACAGAAAGTCACAAAAATTATACTCATCCTCATCAGTTCACTCAGTCCCATGTAATTAATTTTTTTTTCATCTTGATCTTTTGTTAGCACTTTTTTGAGTTCATCAGTTTTTCATTAGAGTTCTGAAAATGCTTATTCATTCAGTTCAGCAGTACAGTCAGTTACCAGAAACCTGTACTTGTCAGAGTCTTTTCCATGAATTTCTTGAAGATGAAACCCTTTAATAGGAACATATTTGCAAAAGCATCAGACTACACCCAGAACTGTCTGTAAATGAGAAAAGATTTAAAAATGACCACACTTAAAGATGTGATGAAAGTTCATAATAATGCAGTTGACCAGAAAATTAGTTATTTCTGAGATATACATTTTAAAGTAATAACTAGGATTATTACTTATAACATTATACCAGAACATATAAGATTTTTAGAAATTTCATGTAATGTCTGAAACATTTATATTAACATATTTCCATACATATTTCCATACAAATACAAATATAAGATTTTTAGAAATTTCATGTAATGTCTGAAACATTTATATTAACATATTTCCATACAAATAACCCAATGAAAGTTTAGTATTAGTTGTTTTGTTTGTTTGTTTTTTTATACTGCAGGTTTTTATTAGGCATCAATTTTATACACATCAGTGTATACATGTCAATCCCAATCGCCCAATTCAGCACACCACCATCCCCACCCCACTGCAGTTTTCCCCCCTTGGTGTCCATATGTCCATTCTCTACATCTGTGTCTCAACTTCTGCCCTGCAAACCAGCTCATCTGTACCATTTTTCTAGGTTCCACATACATGCATTAATATACGATATTTGTTTTTCTCTTTCTGACTTACTTCACTCTGTATGACAGTCTCTAGATCCATCCACTTCTCAACAAATGACTCAATTTCGTTCCTTTATATGGCTGAGTAATATTCCATTGTATATATGTACCACAACTTCTTTATCCATTCGTCTGTTGATGGGCATTTAGGTTGCTTCCATGACCTGGCTATTGTAAATAGTGCTGCAATGAACATTCGGGTGCATGTGTCTTTTTGAATTACGGTTTTCTCTGGGTATATGCTCAGTAGTGGGATTGCTGGGTCATATGGTAATTCTATTTTTAGTTTTTTAAGGAACCTCCATATTGTTCTCCATAGTGGCTGTATCAATTTACATTCCCACCAACAGTGCAAGAGGTTTCCCTTTTCTCCACACCCTCTCCAGCATTTGTTGTTTGTAGATTTTCTGATGATGCCCATTCTAACAGGAGTGAGGTGATACCTCCTTGTAGTTTTGATTTGCATTTCTCTAATAATTAGCGATGTTGAGCATCTTTTCATGTGCTTCGTGGCCGTCTGTATGTCTTCTTTGGAGAAATGTCTATTTAGGTCTTCTGCCCATTTTTGGATTGGGGTGTTTGTTTCTTTAATATTGAGCTGAATGAGCTGTTTATATATTTTGGAGATTAATCCTTTGTCCGTTGATTCGTTTGCAAATATTTTCTCCCATTCCGAGGGTTGTCTTTTCGTCTTGTTTATGGTTTCCTTTGCTGTGCAAAAGCTTTGAAGTTTCATTAGGTCCCATTTGTTTATTTTTGTTTTTATTTCCATTACTCTAGGAGGTGGATCAAAAAAGATCTTGCTGTGATTGATGTCAAAGAGTGTTCTTCCTATGTTTTCCTCTAAGAGTTTTATAGTGTCCAGTCTTATATTTAGGTCTCTAATCCATTTTGAGTTTATTTTTGTGTATGGTGTTAGGGAGTATTCTAATTTCATTCTTTTACATGTAGCTGTCCAGTTTTCCCAGCACCACTTATTGAAGAGACTGTCTTTTCTCCATTGTATATCTTTGCCTCCTTTGTCATAGATTAGTTGACCATAGGTGCGTGGGTTAATCTCTGGGCTTTCTATGTTGTTCCATTGATCTATGTTTCTGTTTTTGTGCCAGTACCATATTGTCTTGATTACTGTAGCTTTGTAGTATAGTCTGAAGTCAGGGAGTCTGATTCCTCCAGCTCCATTTTTATCCCTCAAGACTGCTTTGGCTATTCAGGGTCTTTTGTGTCTCCATACAAATTTTAAGATGATTTGTTCTAGCTCCGTAAAAAATGCCATTGGTAATTTGATAGGGATTGCATTGAATCTGTAGATTGCTTTGGGTAGTATACTCATTTTCACAATGTTGATTCTTCCAATCCAAGAACATGGTATATCTCTCCATCTGTTGGTATCATCTTTAATTTCTTTCATCAGTGTCTTATAGTTTTCTGCATACAGGTCTTTTGTCTCCCTAGGTAGGTTTATTCCTAGGTGTTTTATTCTTTTTGTTCCAATGGTAAATGGGAGTGTTTCCATAATTTCTCTTTCAGATTTTTCATCATTGGTGTATAGGAATGCAAGAGATTTCTGTGCATTCATTTTGTATCCTGCAACTTTACCATATTCATTCATTAGCTCTAGCAGTTTTCTGGTGGCAGTTTTAGGATTCTCTATGTATAGTATCATGTCATCCGCAAACAGTGACAGTTTTACTTCTTCTTTTCCAATTTGTATTCCTTTTATTTCTTTTTCTTCTCTGATTGCCGTGGCTAGGACTTCCAGAACTATGTTGAATAATAGTGGTGAGAGTGGACATCGTGTCTCGTTCCTGATCTTAGAGGAAATGCTTTCAGTTTTTCACCATTGAGAATGATGTTTGCTGTGGGTTTGTCATATATGGCCTTTATTATGTTGAGGTAGGTTCCCTCTATGCCCACTTTCTGGAGAGTTTTTATCATAAATGGGTGTTGAATTTTGTCAAAAGCTTTTTCTGCATCTATTGAGATGATCATATGGTTTTTCTTCTTCAATTTGTTAATATGGTGTATCACATTGATTGATTTGCGTATATTGAAGAATCCTTGCATCCCTGGGATAAATCCCACTTGATCGTGGTGTATGATCCTTTTAATGTGTTGTTGGATTCTGTTTGCTAGTATTTTGTTGAGGATTTTTGCATCTATATTCATCAGTGATATTGGTCTGTAATTTTCTTTTTTTGTAGTGTCTTTGTCTGGTTTTGGTATCAGGGTGATGGTGGCCTCATAGAATGAGTTTGGGAGTGTTCCTTCCTCTGCAATTTTTTGGAAGAGTTTGAGAAGGATAGGTGTTAGCTCTTCTCTAAATGTTTGATAGAATTCACCTGTGAAGCCATCTGGTCCTGGACTTTTGTTTGTTGGAAGATTTTTAATCACAGTTTCAATTTCATTACTTGTGATTGGTCTGTTCATATTTTCTGTTTCTTCCTGGTTCAGTCTTGGAAGGTTATACCTTTCTAAAAATGTGTCCATTTCTTCCAGGTTGTCCATTTTATTGGCATAAAGTTGCTTGTAGTAGTCTCTTAGGATGCTTTGTATTTCTGCGGTGTCTGTTGTAACTTCTCCTTTTTCATTTCTGATTTTATTGATTTGAGTCCTCTCCCTCTTTTTCTTGATGAGTCTGGCTAATGGCTTATCAATTTTGTTTATCTTCTCAAAGAACCAACTTTTAGTTTTATTAATCTTTGCTATTGTTTTCCTTGTTTCTATTTCATTTATTTCTGCTCTGATCTTTATGATTTCTTTCCTTCTGCTAACTTTGGGTTTTGTTTGTTCTTCTTTCTCTAGTTTCTTTAGGTGTAAGGTTAGATTGTTTACTTGAGATTTTTCTTGTTTCTTGAGATAGGCTTGTATAGCTATAAACTTCCCTCTTAGAACTGCTTTTGCTGCATCCCATAGGTTTTGGGTCGTCGTGTTTTCATTGTCATTTGTCTCTAGGTATTTTTTGATTTCCTCTCTGATTTCTTCAGTGATCTCTTGGTTATTTAGTAACGTATTGTTTAGCCTCCATGTGTTTGTCTGTTTTACGTTTTTTTCCCGGTAATTCATTTCTAATCTCATAGCGTTGTGGTCCGAAAAGATGCTTGATATGATTTCAATTTTCTTAAATTTACTGAGGCTTGATTTGTGACCCAAGATGTGATCTATCCTGGAGAATGTTCCGTGCGCACTTGAGAAGAACGTGTAATCTGCTGTTTTTGGATGGAATGTCCTATATATATCAATTAAATCTAACTGGTCTATTGTGTCATTTAAAGCTTCTGTTTCCTTATTCATTTTCATTTTGGATGATCTGTCCATTGGTGTAAGTGAGGTGTTAAAGTCCCCCACTATGATTGTGTTACTGTCGATCTCCTCTTTTATAGCTGTTAGCAGTTGCCTTATGTATTGAGGTGCTCCTATGTTGGGTGCATATATATTTATAATTGTTATATCTTCTTCTTGGATTGATCCCTTGATCATTATGTAGTGTCCTTCCTTGTCTCTTGTAACATTCTTTATTTTAAAGTCTATTTTATCTGATATGAGTATAGCTACTCGAGCTTTCTTTTGATTTCCATTTGCATGGAATATCTTTTTCCATCCCCTCACTTTCAGTCTGTATGTGTCCCTAGGTCTAAAGTGGGTCTCTTGTAGACAGCATATATATGGGTCTTGTTTTTGTATCCATTCAGCCAGTCTGTGTCTTTTGGTTGGGGCATTTAATCCATTCACGTTTAAGGTAATTATCGATATGTATGTTCCTATGACCATTTTCTTAATTGTTTGGGGTTTGTTTTTGTAGGTCCTTTTCTTCTCTTGTGTTTCCCACTTAGAGAAGTTCCTTTAGCATTTGTTGTAGAGCTGGTTTGGTGGTGCTGAATTCTCGTAGCTTTTGCTTGTCTGTAAAGCTTTTGATTTCTCCATCAAATCTAAATGAGATCCTTGCCGGGTAGAGTAATCTTGGTTGTAGGTTCTTCCCTTTCATCACTTTAAGTATATCATGCCACTCCCTTCTGGCTTGTAGAGTTTCTGCTGAGAAATCAGCTGTTAAGCTTATGGGAGTTCCCTTGTATGTTATTTGTCGTTGTTCCCTTGCTGCTTTCAATAATTTTTCTTTGTCTTTAATTTTTGCCACTTTGATTACTATGTGTCTCGGCGTGTTTCTCCTTGGGTTTATCCTGTATGGGACTCTCTGCGCTTCCTGGACTTGGGTGGCTATTTCCTTTCCCATGTTAGGGAAGTTTTCGACTATAATCTCTTCAAATATTTTCTCTGGTCCTTTCTCTCTCTCTTCTCCTTCTGGGACCCCTATAATGCGAATGTTGTTGCGTTTAATGTTGTCCCAGAGGTCTCTCAGGCTGTCTTCATTTCTTTTCATTCTTTTTTCTTTATTCTGTTCCGCAGCAGTGAATTCCACCATTCTGTCTTCCAGGTCACTTATCCGTTCTTCTGCCTCAGTTATTCTGCTATTGATTCCTTCTAGTGTAGTTTTCATTTCAGTTATTGTATTGGTCATCTCTGTTTGTTTGTTCTTTAATTCTTCTAGGTCTTTGTTAATCATTTCTTGCATCTTCTCGATCTTTGCCTCCATTCTTATTCCGAGGTCCTGGATCATCTTCACTATCATTATTCTGAATTCTTTTTCTGGAAGGTTGCCTATCTCCACTTCATTTAGTTGTTTTTCTGGGGTTTTTTCTTGTTCCTTCATCTGGTACATAGCCCTCTGCCTTTTCATCTTGTCTATCTTTCTGTAACTGTGGTTTTTGGTCCACAGGCTGCAGGATTGTAGTTTTTCTTGCTTCTGCTGTCTGCCCTCTGGTGGTTGAGGCTATCTAAGAGGCTTGATGGGAGGCTCTGGTGGTGGGTAGAGCTGATTGTTGCTGTGGCGGTCAGAGCTCAGTAAAACTTTAATCCACTTGACTGTTGATGGGTGGGGCTGGGTTCCCTCCCTGTTGGTTGTTTTGCCTGAGGCAACCCAACACTGGAGCCTACCTGGGCTCTTTGGTGGGGTTAATGGCAGACTCTGGGAGGGCTCACGCCAAGGAGCACTTCCCAGAACCTCCGCTGCCAGTGTCCTTGTCCCCACGGTGAAACAGAGCCACCCCCCGCCTCTGCAGGAGACCCCCCAACACCAGCAGGTAGGTCTGGTTCAGTCTCCCCCAGGGTCACTGCTCCTTCCCCTGGGTCCCGATGCGCACACTACTTTGTGCGTGCCCTCCAATAGTGGGGTCTCTGTTTCCCCCAGTCCTGTAGAAGTCCTGCAATCAATTCCCACTAGGCTTCAACGTCTGATTCTCTAGGAATTCCTCCTCCCGTTGCAGGACCCCCAAGTTGGGAAGCCTGACGTGGGGCTCAGAACCTTCACTCCAGTGGGTGGACTTCTGTGGTATAAGTGTTCGCCAGTCTGTGAGTCACCCACCCAGCAGTTATGGGATTTGATTTTACTCTGATTGCGCCCCTCCTACCATCTCACTGTGGCTTCTCCTCTGTCCTTGGACGTGGGGTATCCTCCTTGGTGAAGTCCAGGGTCTTCCTGTCAGTGATTGTCCAGCAGCCAGTTGTGATTCTGGTGCTCTCGCAAGAGGGAGTGAGAACACGTCCTTCTACTCCGCCATCTTGGTTAATGCTCTGTTTGTTGACATTTTGCTGATGGTCATTCTGACTGGTGTGAGGTGATACCTTTGTGTAGATTGGATTTGCATGCGTCTCATAATTCCTTATGTTTTGCGTTTATCAATGTTCTTTTCATTTTTTTTTAAGATGGAGCTAAAGTTACAACTTCAAATTGCCTTCTTGAAAAATTTGCCACGTTTGGATTTTTTTGGCCATTCCCTACCCCAGGACATTTTTTGAGGGCATGAATCATTTACAGCCCTGCAGTCCTTGTGAATATTAGTGACCATTAGCAGTAGATTTAAAGCTGCTGTTTGAGGAAAAAGCCTTAGGGTGGCAGCATTTCTACGTTGCCAGCTCTGCTTGCTAGGGAAACAGAACCTTGCTGCAAGTTGTGCTTTTAGGTTGCAGATTAGAGTGGAATGTGCCAGGACAAACCCCCATAAGTTTTAGCCTCCGTAATTCTTGTCTGTGTCTTTAAGTTGTAGTTTTTATCAGAGCAAAATTGATTAAAAAATGTCTTTTTTTCTAGGTGTACAGAATCTTGTTCATTTACACATATACATATATCTATTGATCTTCGGGTCCTTTCCCATGTAGGTTGTTACAGAGTGTTGAGTAGACCACTCTTGGTATTCCATAGGTCTTTGGGGATTATATATTTTATATGTATTAATATATGTGTGTTAACCCCAATATCCTAATTTATCCATTCCTCACACGTTTTCTTTGGCTTAACCATAAGTTTGTCTTCTCAATCCGAGATTGCCTTTCTCTAGGAAATATGTTCATTTTTATGAATTTTCAGATACCATAAGGGACATCATAGGGCATCTGTCTTTCACATTCTGACTTACTTCACGTTGTGTGATTATCTCTAGGCTCATCTGTGGTGCTGCATATGCCATTCTTTTATTTTTTTTGTGACTGATACTCCAATCTGTCCACATACCACTTCTTCTTTGTCCATTCATCTGATTATGGACCTTTTTTTTGCTTCCATGTCTTGGCAATTTCAATATTGCTGCAGTGCCATTTGCCTGCCTCTGTCTTTCCGATTCTTGTGGTCTTAGGTTATAGGCCAAAAAGGTGCCCTGCAGCATCATATGGTAGCTTAATTTTTACCTTTTCAAGCAGCTCCATTCAGTTTTCGTTAGTGCTGTTACCACTTTACATTCCACCAGCAGCTAGAAGGTACAGAGTTCTCTAAAAGCCCTTCAGCATTTATAGTTTGTAGACTTTTTGCTGATGGTCATTGGACTGGTGTGAGCTGAAACCTTTTTGGAAGTTGGATTTGCATGTGGCTAATAATTCCTTATACTGAGCTTTAGGCATGTCCTTTCTTTCCTTTTCCTTTTTTATTTAAAGAGTGACTACAATTTCCCTCTTCATATTGACTTCTTGAAACATTTGTCATGTGTAGAATTTTCTTGCCTATTCCCTACCCCAGGGCATTTTTTGAGGACAGGTGTCATTTACAGCCCTGCAGTCCTTGTGACTATTAAGCAACCATTAGTACCTGGTTTAAAGCTGCTGTTGTGGGAAACAGCTACAAGGCGGCAGCATTATTACGTTCTCAACTCTTGTTACTGGGGCAACAGAGTCTTCCTGGAGGTAGTGTTCCAAGGTTGTAAATTACACTGGAATGTGCTGTGACAAGCCCCCAGAAATTTATGTCACCTTACTTATGTTTGTTTTTTAAATTTAAATTCTATTTCTTATCGGAGTAAATTTGATTAGAGTGTTGTGGTTTTCTGGCTGTACAGAATCTGCTCAATGATTCATACATATGTCTGTTCATCTTCGGATTCTGTTACCTTGTATGTTATTACAGAATGTTGAGTAGACCTCCCTTGGTATTTGGTAGGTGTTTTGTCATTATATATTTTATATGTATTGGTGACTATATAATTCATATAGTTTAGGTACATGTAGCATACATTAGTATATGTATGTTAGCCCCATAGTCCTAATTTATCCATCCTCCCACCTTTCATTTTGGCTAACCATTAGTTTGTTTTATAAGTCTGTGATTGTCTTTTTCTGTGGAAATATGTTCATTGGTAGCAATCGTAGGATAACATGTATAAATGATATCATAGTATATTTGTCATTCCCTCTTGACTTACTTAACCTAATATGATAATTTCTAGGCTCATTTGTAGTCCTGAAAACGGCATTGTTCATTTTTTTCCCAAGTCTACTATTCCATTCTGTCCATATACCACTTTTTCTTTGTCCATTCATCTGTTTATGGAACTTTTTTTTGCTTCCATGTCTTGGCTATTTCAGTATTGCTGCAGTGCACATTTGCCTGCCTCTGTCTTTCCGATTCTGGTGGTCTTAGGTTATAGGCCCAAAAGGTGCCCTGCTGCATTATATGGTAGCTCAATTTTTACCTTTTAAAGCAGCTCCATTCAGTTTCCGTGAGTGCTGTTACCACTTTACATCCCACCAGCAGCTAGAAGGATGACAGTTCTCTAAAACCCCTTCAGCATTTATAGTTGGTAGACTTTTTGCTGATGGTCATTTGACTGGTGTGAGCTGAAACCTTTTTCACGTTGCCTTTGCATGTGGCTAATAATTCCTTATACTGAGCTTTAGGCATATCCTTTTTCTTCTTTTCCCTTTTTTTTAAAGAGTGATTACAACTTCCTTCTTCCTATTGACTTCTTGAAAAATTTGTCATGTGTTGAATTTTCTTGCCTATTCCCTATCGCAGGGCATTTTTTTTTTTAATTTTATTTATTTATTTATGACTGTGTTGGGTCTTCATTTCTGTGCGAGGGCTTTCTCTAGTTGCGGCAAGTGGGGGCCACTCTTCATCGCGTTGCGCGGGCCTCTCACTATCGTGGCCTCTCCCGATGCGGAGCACAGGCTCCAGACGCGCAGGCTCAGCAATTGTGGCTCACGGGCTCAGTCGCTCCGCGGCATGTGGGATCTTCCCAGACCAGGGCTCGAACCCGTGTCCCCTGCGTTGGCAGGCAGATT
Source organism: Balaenoptera borealis (assembly GCF_965194805.1). Taxonomy (NCBI): domain Eukaryota; kingdom Metazoa; phylum Chordata; class Mammalia; order Artiodactyla; family Balaenopteridae; genus Balaenoptera; species Balaenoptera borealis. Next base: position 2,625 of record NW_028122484.1, on the reverse strand, counting down.
CTCAACCACTGCGCCACCAGGGAAGCCCCCCAGGGCATTTTTTGAGGACAGGTGTCATTTACAGCCCTGCAGTCCTTGTGACTATTAAGCAACCATTAGCACTTGGTTTAAAGCTGCTGTTGTGGGATACAGCCACAAGGCAGCAGCATTATTACGTTCTCAGCCCTTGTTACTAGTGCAAAAGAATCTTCCTGGAGGTAGAGTTCCAAGGTTGTATATTAGAGTGGATTGTGCTGGGAAAGGCCCCCAGAACTTTATGTCTCCTTACTTATGTTTGCTTTTTAAATTTAATTTCTATTTCTTATCGGAGTAAACTTGATTAGAGTGTTGCGGTTTTCTGGCTGTACAGAATCTGCTCAATGATTCATACATATGTCTGTTCATCTTCAGGTCCTGTTACCATGTATGTTAATACAGAATGTTGAGTAGACCTCCCTTGGTATTTGGTAGGTTTTTGTCATTATATATTTTATATGTATTGGTGACTATATAATTCATAGTGTTTATATGTTATATGTTTATATACATTTAACATACATTAGTATATCTATGTTAGCCCCATAGTCCTAATTTATCCATCCTCCCACCTTTCATTTTGGCTAAGCATTTGTTTGTTTTATAAGTCTGTGAGTGTCTGTTTCTGTGGAAATATGTTCATTGGTAGCAATCTTAGGATAACATGTATACATGATATCATAGGATATTTGTCATACCCTTTTTACTTACTTAATGTTATATGATTATTTCTAGGCTCATCTGTAGTCCTGAAAACGGCATTGTTAATTTTTTTCCCGAGGCTACTATTCCACTCGGTATGTATACCACTTCTTCTTTGTCCATTTATCTTTGATGGACATTTTGTTTGCTTCCATGTCTTGGCTATTGTAAATACTGCTGCAATACACGATTTTCCATCCCGTGTCTTTTTGATTCTGGCTTTCACAGGTGACAGGCCCAATTGTGGGCCTTCCGGATCATATGGTGAGTCAATTTTTACCTTTAAACGTGCTGCCATTTTGTTCCTATTATTGGCCGTTATCAGTTTACATCCCACTTAGACCGAGAGGTTACGCTATTCTCCACAACTTCTTCAGCATCTATTGTTTGTTGACTTTTTGCTGATGGTCATTCTGACTGGTGTGACGTGATACCTTTGTGTAGATTGGATTTGCCTGCGTGTAATAATTCCTGATGTTTTGCATTTATCAATGTGCTTTTCATTTTTTTTAAGATAGAGCTAATGTTACAACTTCAAATTGCCTTCTTGAAAAATTTGCCGCGTTTGGATTTTTTTGGCCTTTCCCTACCCCAGGACATTTTTTGAGGGCATGAGTCATTTACAGCCCTGCAGTCCTTGTGAATATTAGTGACCATTAGCAATAGATTTAAAGCTGCTGTTTCAGAAAACGGCCTTAGTGTGGCAGCATCTCTACGTTGCCAACTCTGCTTGCTAGGGAAACAGAACCTTGCTGCAAGTTGTGCTTTTAGGTTGCAGATTAGAGTGGAATGTGCCAGGACAAACCCCCATAAGTTTTAGCCTCCGTAATTCTTGTTTGTGTCTTTAAGTTGTAGTTTTTATCAGAGCAAATTTGATTGAAAAATGTCTTTTTTTTCTAGGTGTACAGAATCTTATTCATTTACAGATATACATATATCTATTGATCTTTGGGTCCTTTTCCATGTACGTTGTTACAGAGTGTTGAGTAGACCACTTTTGGTATTCCATAGGTCTTTTGGGATTATATATTTTATATGTATTAGTATATGTGTGTTAACCCCAATATCCTAATTTATCCATTCCTCACACGTTTTCTTTGGCTTAACCATAAGTTTGTCTTCTCAGTCTGAGATTTCCTTTCTCTATGGAAATATGTTCATTTTTATGAATTTTCAGATAACATAACGGACCTCATAGGGCATTTGTCTTTCGCATTCTGACTTACTTCACGCTGTGTGATTATCTCTAGGCTCCTCTGTGGTGCTGCATATGCCATTCTTTTATTTTTACTCGTGACTGAGATTCCATTCTGTCCATATACCCCTTCTTCTTTGACCATTCATCTTATTATGGACCTGTTTTTTGCTTCCATGTCTTGGCTATTTCAGTATTGCTGCAGTGCACATTTGCCTGTCGCTGTCTTTCCGATTCTGGTCGTCTTATGATATAGGCCCAAAAGGTGCCCTGCCGTATCATATGTAGCTCAGTTTTAACCTTTTAAAGCAGCTCCATTCAGTTTTTGTTAGTGCTGTTACCACTTTACATCCCACCAGCAACTAGAAGGTACACAGTTCTGTAAAACCCCTTCAGAATTTATAGTTTTTAGACTTTTTGCTGATGGTGATTTGACTGGTGTGAGCTGAAACCTTTTTTTTTAAACATCTTTATTGAAGTATAATTGCTTTACAATGGTGTGTTAGTTTCTGCTTTATAACAAAGTGAATCAGTTATTCATATACATATGTTCCCATATCTCTTCCCTCTTGCATCTCCCTCCCTCCCACCCTCCCCATCCCACCCCTCTAGGTGGTCACACAGCACCGAGCTGATCTGCCTGTGCTATGCGGCTGCTTCCCACTAGCTATCTATTTTACATTTGGTAGTGTATATATGTCCATGACACTCTC